>NW_026083164.1:0-61576 GCF_020184175.1 Aphis gossypii
TTCGCCAACACCGTACTTACCTTTAGTTGGATCGTGAACGGCGATGACTCGTGTTCTGAATAGGGAAGGGATGGGAGATACAAATAATATATATATAATAAATAAATAAATGAACGCAACTTATACCATAACAAATAAAAATATCATATTCAAATAAATACAAACAAAAGATAATTCGTACGAATAATAATATAAGAATTAAATTAGCTGTTTTTTAATAACAAATAATACTTAACAAATGATAAATAAATATAGTAGAATGGTACCTTAAGGAAAGAGGAATAGAAAAAACTGGAGCTCTTCAATATTGACCGGAACTGGCAAAATATAACATGTATCACTTTTGACCGGAACTGGCAAAATGTAAGATGTATCACTTAATGTCGAATAAACCTGAGCTGGTCGTATCCAAAACTGGATTGAGACGATCGTACCGGAACTGGCGAATGGTAAAGCGACGACAACGGGTTGCCAAAAAACACAATTAAAAGGCTTCTTCGGGTGAGAAAATATACCGATTTGCAAGAAAAGCCAATATATATGAAAAAAAACACGTGCTTCTTAACATAAAGAAAATACTAGAAAACACACGAGACATGAACTTGTCTACGTGAGCATCGAACAGCAACAACAAAACGGCCGGAAAACAGGTTTATGATTTCGTCGCACAGTATTGCCGGACGCCGGACGCTCCAGCTGACCGGGCGGCGCTGAACTCTCGACCAAGGGGGACATTGGTGGCATGTATGCCAACTTGCATAAACAAAAAGAGTAGCTTTTCCACTCATTCATACATATGTATAGAAATAGAATTTAAAATGTCCACAACAATATTGACTATATGAATTATAATACCTAAATGTATAACACGTCTAGGTATAATATACATATATCATATTATAATGAATTAATAATGCATCCATCGTAACTTTAAAAATCAACAAATGACTGGCGTTGAATATGTATTTATGTAATTTATATAGTATGTAATTAATTATTTAAAGACCTATAATAATCACTAAATTAGTTTGTCTGTAATTCATAAAAATTAAAAACTATCCAATATAGATATAAATTTCATAATCAATTTTTATTTGCTTAAAATATATTGTCACTTTTTAAAAATGTTATTTTAATTAATTATCCGTGTTGTAGCTTATTACTTTTGTACTTATTGCTATAAACTTATTATTATATTTTACTATTTCACTTATTCTTTAATGTTTATATTCTAATATAATATTTTAGACTTTTAATAATATCAAATAATAAAGTTCTAATTTGTGGATAACTGTTCAATTTTTATATTTTTTCCTCACATAATGTATGTTACATTATGTTTTACCTGATGGTAAAACATTACTGGTAGTAGTAGCAGACTTGGTAAATTATCATATAGGTATTTTCATTTTTTTTCTAGTTGAAGGGGTACCTAAAAAATAAAAATAAATAGCTCAATAAGTTGTCACCAATAATTCATACTATTAAAACTTTATATACTTACTAGTTGGTGATATTAAGGTTTCATCAGGTTTGTGCTGTGATGAAGAAGCAATATTTTCATTGTAAAGTCTCAATTCTTCTTCAATCTCTTTATGCAATTGATCAATCATCAGTTCAGATGTCACTAATAATTCCTCAATATTATCATCCTATGATGGATTTTCTTCAACAGTTTTGTCTAAGAACAGATCATCTTCATGATTGACGAAAGCACAAAAACTAGCATCAGAATCGCTGGGTATATCAAAATTTAAGAAAAACTATATATCTTTTTTCCTAAGATTCATACTGCCCTATGAAAACACAATAAATCGAGAGTATTAGTAAAATTATATAGGTACTAGATAATTATTATACTTGTTCACTAATTTTATTTTCAAATGCATAGTTACAATGCAATTTAATTGTAGATATTAGATAACTACATTATTATGCTTTGATCTTATCCAAAATGAATTTAAATGTAATTTCACACCATAGAAGTATTTTATAAAAATGGTACTTACCTATTTTATTAGTATTTTTTTCGATGTTACAAAAAAAAGAAAATTACTTTTGAACATGAAGAAACCGTTGATTGATATGATATTATTCGTATTACGATAACATAAGTGATAACACGACTATAGAACAGGCGCCTGCAACCCGCGGCCCACGGAACTTTTTGTTGCGGCCCTCCAAATATATTTCATGGTGTTTAAAATTTCAATTTTTGTTATTATAATATTTAATCATGATCTATATTACAGAACGTTTCGTAACATTCCGTACTTCAGATGAAAACATGATTAACAATGCACCTATGCATTCTCGATTTTATACAGTTATTTTTATTTAGTGGTATACCTACTATACCTATCATTATGATACCGCGATGATGTGCATAAAGAGATTAATGGTTATATAATTAACATTATTATTTGTATTTGTTGTTGATTGACTTTTAGTCGTTATAACTTCGAACATACTCATAAATATTATAGTATATTAAAATTTAAAACAATAAATCTATATATATATTTATGTATGAGCTGAACTTAACGTATTTATCTTTAAAAACAAACCTAAAACAAAGCAATTATTATATTACTCTCAGAATTGATAACGATATAACACTGAGATTCGAATAGATATTGTAATCCTAAATTCACAGACTTCTATACAAAGACATAATACTTTCTATATATAGAAATCTGTGTTGTAATCAGACAATTTATTTATTTATTATTAATAAGCATAAACCTTATATTTTATTTTAAAAGCAGTAAATAAAGACTTAAACCAATTCATTAACAATGTAATTCAAATTGAATGTTTGGATAATGTTAACTTAGCAATCTAATATTAATGCTTATAGATCTATGCCTAATAAGCATTATTTATAATACTCTATTTAAATATTAGTTATTGTAGGTTTATTCAGCATTTAATACGAATTAACTTTTTAATATTTATAATCTAACCTAAATCGAGTGTTTATATAGCACTAAGAATTTTCTTTAATGTAAATGTTTAGTAATAAACACTTAATCTAGTATTATTGAAACTTATTTTTCGTATCTTTCAATTTCAACTCAACTTCAACATTTAAAGAAGTTTTAACATTGGAAAATGCTATGTGGGTATGTAACACCACTAAATTAAATTAATGTTTTTATAATTACTTGAACATCACAGCTATGAACGTCCGTGAAGTTGGCACCCCAACTTTGAGGTATCGACTTCAAACCAGCGTACATATTTTGCAACTGATTTGCAACAATTTGCAACGTCCCTTTTGAAATTTGCAACTTCACCCATTCTCCGCAAAAACCAATTTCCCGATGGGAAAGATGAATGTTTTTTTGTTTGTGTCATCACGTTTTGGGAGTAGAGATAATGTGGCCCCTCTTTGAAGAGGAAAATGTATTTTGTTGGGAAAGTAAAAAATTTCCATCGCTTTTCAAAAGCGTCAGGAATAACCCTAAAAAAGTAACGGAAAAACGGGAATTTTTACAATTAATAAGTTTTTCGACAAAATTAATTTTTTTATTTTGCTGTAATTCAAAAACGAATCATTGTAAATACTTGAAATTCTCGCCAAATGTATATATTAGCGTTATCTATAAATGGTTGAATTTTCAAAAAAATTTGTCTTTTTTAATATATTTATAGACAATTGAAATTTTTGATTTTTATATTTGGCATTCTTAAAAATCTTTAAAATTAAATAGGTTTATTATAAGCTGTGCTATCGTCGTAAAAATTAACCAAAAATCGTTTATCTCAATTTTTTTTTATTAAGCATTTAAAGTTCAAATGTTGATGAAATATTTAAATATCTCAAAATCGCAAAACGTGCAAGAAATTTTGAAGCTGAAACTTCATAACGTTTTTGTGATTTATATCGAAGGTTAAAAAAAACCAATACAAGGTTCTCTAAAACTTTTTCCTCGAATAACTGTAAAATAAAAATTTCAGCGTTAATACTGAAAATTTTTTATAAGCATATGCATATTATTGTTTAACAAAATCGTGTAAAATAACGATATATTGTAATTTAAATATAGGTAATAATATAATATAACCTACTAATCCTAGACACTATCAAAACATCTCCGTTCAGAATCGTTTTTCGTTTACAATGATACTTGTCATTGCATTCAAATCTAACACATACATTATAGTGACCTACTGCACTCTCCATCTCTAGTATATAGCAGAGCGATAACCATCCTTTTTAAAAATTATTTTCGAGTTTTTAATAATTAATAAATACAATTAAATAATATAAACAAAAATAAAACATTAATTAAAAATGTTAACCAGTCAAATTCATTTTTTAATTTATACATTTTTAGATTCTGAACGAAGTGATGAATGTATTGATTTTACAATGATGTGTGTTTTTTTTTTTTTTTTGTCTGTGTACAGCATAACTAGTCGAAATAATGCTCAAATTTCAAACAATGGGGGTGGTTTCCGATGTAAAAGTGAATATCCTGGGTGCATTATAGAAGTAAAAAGTTAACATTTTCCAACAGTTTTCAAAAAAATCGAGAAAAACAAAAAAAAAATGACGAAAAAACGGCAATTTTTACGCAAAACCAGTTTTCGACCAAATCGATTTTTTTTTATGGTTGTAATTCAAAAACTAATCATTGAAAATACTTGAAATTTTCACCAAATGTTAATGTCAGTGGTATCCGTATAAAGTTAAATTTTCAAAAAATTTTGACTTTTTATGAGTTATTTATAGACCACTGAAATTTTCGATTTTTTTGAGAAGTTTTTTTTAAAGTGTTGATAAAAAATTTTTGGAAGACCAAAAAGTTTTGAAAATTTAATAAAAGGTTCCTTATGAGTTGTTTTTAATGTAGCTAAAAAAATTAAAAATCGTTAGTCACAATTTTTTTTTATAAGCGTTTTTAGTTCAAATTTTTACGAAATCTGTCGAAAACGCGAAAATTTGCAAGTAATTTTGAAGTTGAAAAATCATAAAAAATTTTTCTTTTATAACTAAGTTTTGAAAATTTGGTACAAGGTTCTCCATAAATTTTTCTTCAAATATCTGTAAAAAAAACTCTACCGGATTGAGACAAAAAATTTTTATGAGTGTTTGAAGTTTAAATTTTTACAAAACCGCGTTAAATAACGGTTTAGCCTCAAACGATTTTTGATATTTGTTATAATTCAAAAAGTATAAGTCGTAGATACTTGAAAATTTTACCAGTTATTTAGATTGGCATTTTATTTACTTGATTTAATTTTCAAAATATTTTGAGTTTTTTTGAGCTATTTATAGACAACTGACATTTTCAATTTTTCTGAAATTTTTTTTTTGAAGGGTCGATAAAATTTTTTGGCCCTATCAAAATACTTGAAAATTTTATACAAAGTTCCTCATATGTTATTCTTATAGTGATTAAAAAATTATAAGAATACATAGGCACAATTTTTTTTTTATTTGCATTTGAAGTTCAAATTTTGACGAAAATTCGTCAAAATTATGAATATTTGCAAATTATTTGAAGTTGAAAAATCATAAAATTTTTTGTGTTTATAACTAAGGATTAAAAATACAACACTAAGTTTTCCATAAGTTTACCTTCAAGTATCTATAGAGAAAACTCGAAGCATCATTATAGGAAAAATTTTAAGTGCGTTTGAATTTTAAATTTTAACGAAATAGCGTAACGATAACGATTTATCCTCAAACGATTTTAAATATTTGTTATTATTCAAAAAGTATAAGTCGTAGATACTTGAAAATTTTACCAGTTATTAAAATTCGCGTTTTCTTTACGTGATTTAATTTTCAAAATATTTTGACTTTTTTTGAGCTATTTATAGACAACTGAAATTTTCTATTTTTCTGAAAATTGTTTTTTTATGTGTCGATAAAATCTTTTTGGCCCTATCAAAATACTGAAAATTTAATGCAAAGTTCCTCATAAGTTATTATTATAGTGATTAAAAAATTATAAGAATACATAGGCACAATTTTTTTTTATTAGCATTTGAAGTTCAAATATTGACAAAAATTCGTCAAAACTATGAATACTTGGAAATTATTTTGTAGGTATATTTCATAAAAAGTTTTGTATAAGTAGCTAAGAGTTGAAAATTTAATACAAGGTTTTTTATTAGTTTAGCTTACAATTATTATAAAAGAACTTAAATTTTGTTGTATTCAGGCCATTAAAACATAAACCACCTTTTTCACCAACCACTAGAAATTATATCCTAGGCTGACAAATCATCTTCGTTCAGAATCGTTTTTCGTATACAATGATAACTATCATTGGATTCAAATTTAACACTCCTATAATATATAATAATGATCAATACGGCACCTAAGGTACAGCAGAGCGGTACTCACTTGCCCGCTTTTTAAAATTATATTGATTAATAAATTATAACTCAAACATAATTTATTATATAGATTTATTTATTGTCCATAAAAAATAATTCATTTTACCTTCTGGTTAACATTTGTTGATTGTTTTATTTTTATTTTTAATCGTGTTTATTAATATTTTAATATAAATAATTTTCATTAATTTTTGTAAGAAATCATGTATTTATAATTTTTAAGAAAAATAGCTCAAAGTTAATTTATAATACTAATTAATATTAATAGGATGTGGATTTATATCTAACCTGTACCATAATGAATATCCCATAATCCATATTTCAAATAATTATTCTTTATTGAAATTATAATAATATTTTAGGCTTACTTCTGAACATGGATTTTAACAAACACGTTTTCACATAAATAAAATTTAAAAAAAATATAAAAGGTCAATTTTAAATTAGTGTTTTCTTTAACATTCTTAATAATAATAATAATATAAAAAAGCGGGCAAGTGGGTACCGCTCTGCTGTACATTAGGGGGTTGGGTGGACCTCGGACTAGGGTAGGTTAAATTTGAATGCAATGATAGGTATCATTGTATACGAAAAACGATTCTGAACGGAGATGATTTGTCAGTCTAGGATATATTATATTTAAAAATTGTCATATATTCTATTTGAAACAAATATTTTATTTTTCAATTAGGCAGGACCAGAGGCGAACGCAGAAATTTTTTTTTTTTTTTTGGGGGGGGGGGTTTGAACAAATTAGAATTTTTTGAAGATTCATTAGTGAGAATAACTACGTTTGAAATTAATCATCCATTCATTTCGGAGGGGGTTTGAACCTTTCCCCCCTCCGCGTCCGCACTAGGTAGGACACATTGCATAGGCAGGTCACGGAAACATAGTACGGGGCAGGTAATCACATTGTGTAATCATTGTTAATCAATTTTTCCAATACATGTGAGTAGTTATCATATAATTAACATAAACGTCCTGGTATACAAGCAGATTGTAGCTAGGTATGTAGTTATCTCATATTATATTATATTATATATTATTATATACAACGTGGTTTACACACAAAAGGAATACCATAATATTATGTAGTTTGTATAGTACACGGAATTAGATATAATCACTTTATTATAATATTGTTATAGATAATAAAGATCTTTATTTTAATAAGAATCTTTATTATCTATGAATATTGTACACAGCTGCCGATATAGATAATAAACTTTATCTATATCTGTGATATTTTATGTTTTGTTTACATTCCGTATGTTGACGTTGTTGGTTGATTACGGTTTTTAAAATTTTATTTCTATTATGAATTAACCATGTATTAATACTTGTAATCGTTTTAAATTAATATAATTCTACGTCGTGTTGATTCCTTGTGTAACAATTACATATTAACATCAAGACGAGCCATTTCTTAAAGATTTCATTAATGTAAGTTTAATAAGTACCTATCATTAAATTACTTAATATTTACTTATAATTATGTATTTTGTTTATTGTTTAGATATTACTAATGGTTGATTGTATCATCAAATGTGCATATTATTATAGTGTAACCAAGCTCAGCTGATGTTATACTCAGTGAATTGTAGCACAAATTGTTATTTGCCTTCAACTGGTAGACTTTAGTATAGAGGTATTGCAAATAAATTTGACCAGATAACTATGGACTATTTACAATATTATTAATTCAAATTAAATCATTAAATAAAGAATTTTTTTTTTTTTTATATTTATTATTTCATAAAATTAACAGTGGATTAATACATTTGTTTAATTTTAAGTTCAATAGATACAGAATTGTGTAAGAGTTTTGTATCACACAGCACATTGTGTAATGACAAAGTCTTTATAAGATTCATAGTTCTTAGTACATCAACAATATCAACTAATAAAAATGTTTGCATTGTTAAACCGAATGAAGGCCATTGAAATGAAAGATTCATGTACTTTCAACCGTTAAATTGATTAATATTTTTGAATCTGTAAAAAATAACAAATTTAATGTAATAATTAATTAGTATAAACATATAATAAGTGGCTTTTTAAATATTTACTTTTTACCTTTAATGTATTATATGTATTATAATATATTCAATAAATTGTTAGTATTCGAGTTGTATCATAGTTAAATGTACAATGTAAAATATGAAGTATTATGAATAAATAAATTTAAATAAACTCTAATTATTTATTTTTAGTCACTGTATATTATTATTATATACTTGGCACAAAATTACAAAATAAAATGTCCTAAACAATTTAAATTATGTATGGAAAATAACATCTTATTATACAGGCTTAAATCATCTAAATACTTAACACTGGAAGATAGGCTTTGCTGTATAACTGATATTATATAAGTTATTAAAATATGTTATGATCCTAGGCGAATACATATAATGCATGTTGATAATCTTAAGACCGCACAATTAAAATTGTAGTTTGTATTTGGAGGATTGAATACAAACATACATAGTATAAACTATAAGGTATTAAGGTCAGAAGTGAGAATAATAATATATAGTTCAATATTATTTAAATAAAAATAAAATCTAGGTTTCAGCTTATGTTAAAAAATAACAATTATTATAAGGTTAGTGCCCTCACACTTTTTATCCAGGCTTGGGACTGGCAACTTATACATATATTATGTACCTAAGTGAATAGTTGGCGGTTTACACGTTCCCTTTTAATCCAATAACAGTCAGATTGTATACAGGTTAAGTTTATAATTTATTTTTAGCTGTGTTATGTTTTTTTACCATTGGAGAATATTTTTACAATCTTTTTAGAATGATAACATATACATCCTTGCTGTTGTTTGGCCATCTTTTTTCTGCAACTGTTGTGTCATTAGCGCAAATCCAATTGGAAGTTCCTTGTCTCAGGTATGCAATGTAATGGCCAGAGCTCGTGTTTTCTCCCATATGTAATATTGCAGCTTGAGTTTTGTATTGTGCTCCAGCAATTTCCAAAATAGAGGTGGGTACGCCACTAAGTTTTAGATCTGTTATCTTTTTGGGAACAAATTGACCATTTACAAATGTTGGAATAAATAGTTTTAGTTGAATTACTATATACTCATTTGCCTCTATTATCTGATGTTTATCTTCAGAACCTCCGATGTTATTACAATTATTGCATTTGTAGTCATTTAATGTATTCCAAACATTTTGATTTGTTGAAAATAATGTTTGCAAAGTTTGTGATCTGTGCTGTGGAATCTCAAAATGTATAATCAAACTTGTAGGTGCATGGTTGGCCGTTGTATGATTACAAGTATTGCAACGAATGGTATACAATTCTCGAAATCCAAATAAGATTCAAATGTAGGTCTACTACGGTCCATAAGTGCTTCTAAAAATTCTATACAATCTTGTTGCTGTTGCAGAGTATATAATATTGTCTCGTTGTCCAAATATTCTCTGATTGTTCGAGTATCACATGACCCACTGTTACTTGTATATTCGTGTAAGCTATGTTGAAGTGTTGGTCCGAGTTGATTATTGCGAATTTCATTTACAAGAGATTGGCAATTAAAAAGAACCTGTATGACAGAATTAGCATAACATGATACACCATCAGTGTTAGTTAAGCCACAAAATATACTACTTGATGTTATTTCAACTTTATTCTTAATACTTGATATTTTTATTGTTTTTGGATTTTTTGACACAGTTGCATTATCACTTATTGTTTCTAATAATGAATCTGACCTTATGTTGCAATTTTCTGGAACTTTGAGAGTATTACTATTGACCTGAATAAATTGAATATCATTAATTATGAATTATAATCAACTATTTTGGTTGATTTAGTTTTAGTTTCTGGAACCAAAATAGTGTCACTATCAACCTGTATAAACTCAATATCGTCCAAGTTATTATATTCAGGACCTTAGTTGATTTATTCGATTTTTTAGATTTTTCCACGGGAAATCCATCAATTGCAGGAACGTTTGGTTTAATAAAATTGTTTTTGACTTCTTCTTGTAAAATTTGGTCATCAACAGTCTCAGAATATTTTTCTATTTCCTTGAAAGTATCTATGTCCATAACCAGAATGTGATCACTTATGAGGGACTCGTACACCAAAGCTGCAATGTCAACAATTGTAATGACATTGTCAATGGTTGTTCCGTGATCTGTAGTAATACCGTCAACCAATATTTTGTAATTGAAATGTTTTAATATTTGAAGAAGTTGTTTTGGCGGTTTGTTGAAAATTATATTGAAATCACCAATAAAGATAACATTGTTTTTGGTGGAAGCTACCGATTCAATGAAATCAAGCTTCTGTACAGGAAAATTTGGCGATGAATATATCCCAATATAGGTAATATTTTCAATCATAACTTCAATTGCTTCTAAGTGTGTCTTTTTCTTTTGATCTTGAAGCAATGTTGTGCTGCAGATTATTTCTTTATGATTAATGGATTCTCCAACAAAACAAATTGAACCACTTATACCATTTGCATGTATACTGTCTGTTCTACAGCATTCAGTATGGTTCTTAATGGTATATGTGCCAGATGATTTTAAACCAGTTTCTTGGAAGAACATTATTTCAGATTGTAAAAGAACGATATCCCCATTAATGTGAGCTTCATATTTGTTTAAAGACCTTATATTGTGTGACATGCAGGAGAGTGGCATGTTGTGTGTCATAATTCTAGAAAAACGCGGAAAAATAGCACAACTTGGTGTCCTGAGTCTGCACATTTCATGTTCAACTTTTGCAGAAGGTTTTGATGGCTTTGCAGGAAAGTAATCTATACGCAAACCTTGAGCAGAAGATACTCGACTACATCCTACATATAACATATTGCACTTCAAGAATTTTTGGGGTATATGAAATGCTACAGATTGATATGTGGCACCTTGACTTTTGTGTACCGTCAATGCCAAAGCTTCCACTAAGGGCAATTGCATTCTAGTTACTTTATGGTGCTCTGCATTACCGAGTTGAAATTCTAATTTTATGATTTCAATTGGTGTCCACTTGCACATATCATCTGTGTGTTCGCCTTCGGGTTTAAGTTTGTCTCTTATCTTCTGTCTGGTTAGTGACCCAACCCCTGGCTCATCAAACTTGATCCAAACTCTTTTTGCAACTTCTTTACCTCCTGCAGTATGTCCTTTGTTTATTTGCATGAGGTCTCCGTTTGCACCGTTCACTATGCCGTCTTCGGTTGAAATGTTTACTATCACCATGTATTTAGCTGTTTCTTTTAAAACTAACCTTAAAGTTAAACCCATAGTCTTTTGTCGTGGCAGTTTCTTGGCAGATTCAATATCCGATCGTTTCGCAGACGTATCAATGGCTTCGGATATGAAACTAACTTGATTCATAGAGTTAAGCACTCTCCTGTTCATTTCGTCGACTTCGTAATTAGTAGCCCAAAGATGCATTACTTGTGGTTGAAAAGTAATGTCTAGGTGGGTTATAAGATTTTGGAAATATTTTACATCAGCTTCCTCCAACTGTCCTCTGGCCAACTTTGTTAACATTTTTGCAAATTGTTTGTCATCTTTTTGGCACATTATTTCAGTCAACTCATAAAACTTGAATGTTTCCCAAATAGATTTAATCGATAACATTTCTACAGCACTTGAAAATTTAGTCAATATTTCTTCAAAACTATCGTACAATGGTGTTGCTAATACCGGTGCTAATTGAAAGAAATCGCCAAACACTATTACATTTATGTCCCCAAATGGTTTATTTATTTTTAATATAGACCTCAATCGTTGATCAATGTATCCCAGTGTTTTTATGCCAACCATGGAAATTTCATCAATTATCAAAAGTTTTACATTGGTAAACTGACAACGTAGTGTACTTGAAATATTTGAACTTAACTTTGGTAACAATCTGGCAAATTGATTCAATGGTAATTTGAATGCGGAATGAAGTGTTAATCCTTTTATTCCATATGCAGCTTTAGGTAAAGCTTGGTGCTGTCAGCAATACGGGAGGAAGTGACAGATCATCTATATGTGGTCTAAGATTTTCTATTCGAATTACAGATTGTGCTAATGCACGTATAAGCATTGACTTTCCAGCTCCCACTGGTCCAGTGACGAATACCTTCATCGCAGGATGACCTTTTCCCTACAATTGACTTCTTATGACATTAGTTGTATGATATAAGAGTTGGCGTTGACCGTCGTTTAGACATCCGATTAAGTCTTTAAACTGTTCATTGTCTATCAGGTACACTATTATCTTACCATCATCTTTAGGTGAATCTACATCTGACGTATTGGTATTTTCAACATAATCTCCAACATCATTTATTAGTACATCGTCTGGTACCCAATCTTCATCGTCTACAAGCTGATTATTGTTACGGCCTTGTTCTCCTTCTATTTGAATTTCATAATCGTCTAATTGGGTTTCTTCTACTTTATTGAACTGTTGATACAACTTTTTTATTTGATCAATGTTTGTGTCATACACTTGTTTACAGTTAATATCTAACAAATCAGTTTTTTCATCGCGCCATGTTAAAAATAACATAATATTTTCTCTGTAAAAGTCTTGTTCATTTTATTTACATTAAACCTAACATACCGTATGATTTTTCTGATTTTATGTTTATGTATATACTTGTTTGGTTTTCCGATTAGAGTGGAGTCAATCGGATAAGTGGTATCAGGTTCATTATCAGTGTCAGAATCAGAACTGTTGTTAGCCGGTTTTTTTTTACCGCGGACTTCATAATTGGAGCCAAATTCTGCTAAAGATACATCTTCAAGACTGTGTGGTCTACATGAATAGTATTCATTGAGACCGTCAAAGAAAATGTCATCAGATTTTGGATCCATTTCTCCTCTAACTGCCATTGGTTTCAACATTCGAGTTCTTTTATCAGGATAGCTAGTGTTTATAAATATATACCCAGTTGAAGTATTGCATTGCTTCATACCTAAGCAAGTGTACACTGCTTCCTGTGCAGAGACTTCTTGACTCCCTGAAAAAGTTGACGCTATTTTTTTCAGTTGTTCTTTAACCGATAAATCAGTAGAAGACTTAAGATTTTCGACAATGTCTCTCATTAGTTTTGATATTCCACGTTGGCTTTTTCTAATATACTCGATTACATATCTAACACAAGAATAAACGTCCAATATAAACTGTATATCCATGTTAGATTGCCATAACGGAAATAATTTTTCATTGAATCCAGAAACCATTCGTTGTTTTATTGTACGTTTTAGAAAAACTGTTGGCCGTCTGACAACAGTTCGAATAATGAATTTATATTCATTAACATCTTTAATTGACAATTTTTGTAAAATATCTTCTAATGATGGATCTGAAGATGAATCACTGTCCTTGAAGTCCTTGAGGTATTGCAGAAGTTTTTCATATTGTAGTATACGAATTTTTCTTGTGTTCGGATTACTTATGTCTTCTGTTAGCGGAGTCAATATACAAGTTTCATTCATTGGCGGATATGGTGTGTTGAAGCGACACTTTTTCATTTGTTTGTCTTTGTCAGTTCTGTAACAAGTGTGTGTATGGCTATGATTAATTTTATGCAAATACTCACGGGCCGGACTGCCATCGTCTACCATACACGTAATGTATTTGTTGATAAGTGTTACACATGCACCAAAAGTTTCTGGTTTGGCTGGGTCGAAAACAGGTGCATTGTCTAACCACAATAGCATGTGTACATGTGGACTGCCCCTATGTTGGTATTCGACACGATAAAAAAAATGTTTCACACTGTGTTCTTTGAAAATAACATTTTTGGATTTGATCAATTTAAAAAGTGCTCTAAACCTATGATCAAAATAAGTAGCACAAACAACTGGGTCTTGTCGAATTAAATATGATTTTTGAGCATAAGTTAGGACAGTATCATCAGACAACGTTTTGGAGTAACGCAGTTTATACAAAATCTTTAACAGATCAGTCCAAGTTGATTCACTAGGGCTAAATGTTGACACGGTCGTGTCTCACGAATACCGCGATCTCACCCGCTAGACCCCCTTGCCTAGGTATCACCACTCGTTCGATAATCAATCGGGACACCCGAGCGATTAATCGAACCAGTTTCTGAGTCGGCGATGAGCCCCGAAGCTCCCGCGACGTGGGTGACGACCACCGAGAGCTTCGGCGGCGTTTTTTGTCTATCGTTAACCGTCGTTACGATCGATCCCCGCCCTCCGCCGTTCAATTCAAAGTCCGTGTGATTTTCCGCGACGTATTGCGTTTTTGATTTGTTTTTTTTTTCTACGTATATAACTAATACTTTGCATTTAAAAGACAATTTAGATGAGTCCGATGCAAACCTTCGATCTACATTCAGCAGTTCAGACCTTACTACTTTTGAGTAATTTTTTAAAGGTGATTTATTTGTATGTGGATGCCCACCAAATAAATCAGGAAAAGCTTAGTAACACTAAATAACAAAAAATCATCTTCAGATTCACTTTCTGTATGTTATTTAATTGATAATGAAGTATGTGAAGCAGTATGCACCTAGTCTTCTTCACCAATGTCTTCAATTAAATAATCAATTAAACGTTGCCTTATAGCTATCTTTTCCTGAGGTATTACCCAATTCAATTTAAATTTTGGAACTAAAACCGCAGCGATTTGATAATTACCACAAGTGATATAACTCTGGAATCTAAAAATTAATAGTAAAATTTTAAAATTAATATCTTATAAGTTATACATAGTTATGATTGTGTCAACCGTTTAGAGATTGCTATACTTAAAGCCCGGACTAGAGGTTTACAGTATTTAAGGTTTCCTATACTATCATAAGCTCTATTAATTGCACTTATAGTAGATAATAAAAAACCAATAGAGATTTGTTTATCTCCTTGCAAGATATCTAAACCACGAGCAATAGGTTTCATTACCTAAAAAGAGAAAATACTTAAATAATATTAAAGAATACACCTAAATATTTTAAAAATTACTGAAATAAATGCAATACATTACACATATTCCATACAATTTATTATTATTAGTCATTTTTCATTAATCAATAACTATTACCTTACAATATTCATTTAAAAAATTGATATCCTGAGGTTTTGTAAAAAAAAGGCACCTGAAGTTTAGCACAGACTTCACCATTTTTTCAATATTTTCAAACAACAAGTTTATTGAATCATAAAATGAATTCCATCTAAAAACATAGTTTGCAAAAATAGTCAGAAATATTATGTAGGCATAATAAAATTATTACTGAAAAAACAATTAAAAATTAGATTATAAACTAACAAATTTAATTATATATACCTTGTGGCATTTGGGGTAAGTGAGTAACGACCAAAAATAGCTTTAATTTGATCTGCACATTGACTAGATTGGTTTTGTTTATTAAACAGTGATTGCCATTTTCCAAACACGCGTCTATTAATCCTCTTGTAAGCCCCTTCATTTTCAGCTGCTAAAATATTTACTGTTGCAATAAGGTTCAATGTGTGTGTAGTATATCGTTGGTGGGGAGGTAAAGTTAAACTATCCATTATAACATTATCCAATATATCAAATATTTCAACGCTTCTAACAACTTCTTCATTCACATCTTCAATTGAGGTAATTCCAGTAATTTCAGAATATCACATTAAAAATATAAAAAAATAATGTATATTTTAAGTAGTAGCAACTAAGTAAATTGTTATCAAGTAAAAAATTTAAAATAATAAACACATTTGAAGTTTAATTAAAAATTTAACTAAGGAATTAAAAAATAAAACATACCTGAATGCTTTTACAAAGTTTGATGCATTGTCTGTCACAATTAACGTTATTTTATTTTGTAAATTAAACTCATTGATTATACCATCTAGAATTTCAGTTATGTTTTCATACGTGTGTCGTCCAAGCATTCGCCTACAAGCTAAAGCTTTACTGTATCACTCCAAATTGTTGTCAAGCCAATGCATAGTTACACCAATATAAGCCCTTTAAATTTTAATAAGCATTTACTATTTAGTATATTTAATAACACTAGTTAATATCGCTATAGTTTAACTAGCACATTAATAGTAGTATAGTAGGGGAACACGGGGCAAAATGATACTGGGGTAAAACCGATATAGCTTATTACGCATTATTGTATGGATGAAAATTATCAGTTTTAAATTTATATTATTCCTTATCGTGAAAATGGTTGGTATCACTGTTAACATCTACTGAAACGTTGTTATTTGAATTATTATTTAAACATGATCATTTTGAAGGTAATTATTACTATATTTATATTTATTTATTTATTTATACATAATACGGGACAGGCCCAATTTGAATGTACATTCACAAAGAGAAAAGAAAAAAAACAATTAAATATATATTTTAAAATTAACTTAAAATTGAACACAATGTGATACTGAAATATAGGTAAAACATTTATTTATAAATAACTTATATTAATAACAAAATGATTATGTAATAAAAATATGGTTTATTATAAAAAAGATTGGTCTTCGTTGGCCAATTTCATCATTCGGATAATAGGACGATTCAACATATAATTGGAGGAACAAAAAGGGATAGAGAATGGATATACTGAACGATAGTTAAAGACAGGAACATGAAAATTAACAGTCTGTAGTAAGTCAGGAGTACCTAAACCTCCACTAATAAGTTTACCAAGAAAAGTAAATGCGCTTGATCCCTCCTATCTGTTAGCGAAGAGAGGTTTAGTCTGTGAAGCACTTGCGAATAGTCGTGATGTGGGCAATCTATTTGTAGGACATATGCAGCATATTTTAAAAATTTCCGCTGTACTCGTTCGATTTTGTACTGATCATCAATAGTATTAGGACACCAGACTAAAACGCCATATTCCAAATGAGAACGCACAAATGAGCAATAAGGAGTCTTAAGTGAATTAAATAGTTTAAAATGAGATAATGTTCTTTTAACAAACCCAAGCATTTTCAAGGCCTTACATGTTATTTTTTCAATATGTAAATGAAAGCACAAACGTCGATCAAACGTGATACCTAAATCTACAACACTCTCACCAGAGGTTATCAGACTAATACCATTGACAGAATATATAAAATTTATATTTTCACGACGACGTGTAAAAGTCATTACAAGGAATTTTGAAAGGTTTAGGTCCAATCCAAGATTAGTGACCCAACTTACCATGCACTCCAAATCTTCTTGGAGGTGGATACAGTCTTGCAGGGAATCGATTTTTAGAAATAACTTAATGTCATCGGCAAATAGCAGAAAACGACAGTTCCGCAAGATTTTATTTATATTGTTACGGACCTATACTGTCCGTATCGATTATTTTATATGCATAAGATCATACAATGTCAAATTTCCTAACTTATAAAATTAATACTACAGGCACACGAGTACAGGACACGAGAGAGTAGAATATTATATTAATATAATAATTTGACAATTACATGTCAGTAAAATCACATGTCTCTTTACAAAAGTCGAAACTCGGTGTCTTAACGATTCGATAAGAATCATGGGTAAGAATACACAAGCAGTCGTTTCGGGACCCCTCATATGACGAAGTCACCGCCCACTCTTGTAAGAAATCATATATAAGAGGGATCGAGACAAGAGCTCGACAGACGGTTACTGTATAACCAACGAATAGGGATATCTATGACACTCAGAGGCCGGTCGTAACACCACTCAAGTCATTTTGATATCAGTTTCTGAGGCAGGTCGTAACACCACTCACCATCTTATTTTATATATTTTACTTTAAGCTTATAATATTTGTATTCGTGCAAGAACTATTTTAATAAACAATTAATTTATACTTGAACAACACGACGTATTCATTTTGTACGTTGATGCATGAATCGACCTAGTCGAGACGCAACAGAAAAATTGGCGCTGTGGACAGGGTTGATTTCCGAGAACGAGACAGATCAGAAATATTGCTAATATTTTCCTGTCAACTTCTTCAACCAGAGGCAATTTCACCAAGTGGATCACCATTGGATTGAGACGTCTTTCCAACAACTCTGTGGAAATCTATCTACAATCATTGTTGCAGTTCAGGCACGGCGAGAAGATCAAGCAAGCAAAATGAAAACAGCAGTCTTGTAAGCATAATTTATATATGTAATCGTCTCCTTTGGTCTATTGGTCCATCGTAGTAGGAAAAATTTTATTATTTTTATTTTGGGAGTATATAACAGTAAGGTTATTTGAGATTTTTTTTTATTATTTTGAGATTTATATGAGATTATTTGACAATTTTTACTGAGATTTATGAGAATTAATTATTTGAGAGATTATGAGATTATTTGAGAATTTTATTTGAGATTATATATGAGAATAATTTTGAGATTTATTGAGAAAAATATTAATTAATGAGTACGGGTTCTGCAGAAAAGGACGCCGAAATTATTGACGAGTTTGAAGAAATAGCTCGAGAAACATTAGATAAGATAATAGGTATAATAGAAAACGATAGTAGTATTGTAGATTTAAATGTTAGTAGTAGTGAATTAATTACTGAAGCAGAAATAAGTAGATTAATTAAGGAAGATATAGAAATAAGTAACCCAGCAGATTTAAATAAAAGTATTAGATTAATTAATTTAGAGGAGTTTGAAAAAAGTCCTATTACAAATAATACGCGTACAATAGGATTAAGAAGCAATAAAAATATTGTTCATTCAGAATATATACCAGTAAAAAGGGCGGTAAAAATTAAAAAAATGGCAACTCCAAAAATAACTACACTTAAGGTAACCGAAGCTTTAAAAATAATTCCCCAATACTCAGGTCTAGCAGAGACCACTTATCCGTTTATTTCCACATGCGAAACCATAATTGATGCAGTAGAACCCGATCAATTACCACTTTTATTAAAAATGATTGCAGCAACTAAATTAACTGGTAAGGCTTACAACGCGACTAGGTATAAAGAAATTAATGCCTGGGAGGACCTTAAACAAATAATTTTAGACGAGTTCGAGTCACCATACGGTGCCGCGAATTTACAAATAGAATTAAATATTATAAAATTAAAACCTACATATACATATGTAATTAACATATACCTATACATTCTTATAATAATAGAGTAGAGGAAATATTTCAAAAACTTTGCAATGCGGTAGCCGTAGGAAAAACATCGTCTCAGACAATGACATTACGCGAAAACATTGGAGAACAGTCTCTGATTAGCTACATTAATGGGTTAACAGGAGAAATAAAATTTGAAGTAAAAGCAAAAAATCCGACTACTCTTGAACATGCTATGCAAATAGCTCTAATGGCCGATAAAAATATTCGAACTTATAACGATGTACAAGACATTTTTAAAAATAATGAACTAATAGACCTTTTAATAAGAATTTTTCTTATAATGAAACACAAAATATGTTTAGGAATAGCGACCAGTACAATAATAGACCGTATAATCAAAACTTTAACCACGAACGGAATAATAATCCGCCGAATTATAATAGATACAATAATATTAATAACATTAACAATGGGAATACTAATGGCAACCAAAATACTAGGTACAACAATTTAATTGTTAGGCGCTGTTTTACGTGTAACCGCGAAAGTCATTTCGCATTGCAATGCCGCATGAATGTAAGACCACCCAATCGATATAATCAAACGCACGACGGAAATGGCTTCGTAACATATGCAAACGAAACGTGTTCTTATTGTAATAAACGGGGACATATGGCCGATGTATGTTTTAAAAAACAGCGCAACGAACGTGGAAATATTATTAACTCGGGAAACGGACGGGTGTCACACGTGACTCGCGGAGCGCGTGCGATAAATTACGTATCCGTGAATCTGACAGAGATTGCTTCCCAATCATACTCACAACAATAAATAATAACAACCCTGTTAAATGCATTTCACCTGCTTGTATAAACGAGTTAGAATTTCTTGTAGACACAGGTAGTGAAGTGAACGTTATAAAAATTGATGTTTTACGTAGCAAATTAACTATATACGATACGCGAAAATATATTTAAAAGGGATAAGTGATAATACAATACGAACTTTAGGCAAAATAACAATACCTTTAATAATACAAGGACAGGAAATAAGTACAGAATTTAATTTAGTACCTAGATAAGCATTTTCCCATAAGGAAGCATGGTATAATAGGTAATAGTTTCTTAACAGGAAATAATTCTATAATAGATTTAGCAAATAAAACATTAGCGATTAATATAAATGTAGACAATAAGAATATAATATTAAAACCTAGGACAGAGACTATAGTATCTATACCTATAGCTGCGAAAGATGTAGAAAATAAGGACATTTTTATTCATAGTCAAGAAATTAAGGAGGGTGTATTTTGTGGAAATATTGTAAATACCGTACAAAACGGTGAAGTAGTAATAAGTATGTTAAATATAACAGAGGAACCTCAAAATATATGGGGATAAGATCTAAACAAAATTCAATATGACCGCGAATTCGATTATAACATTCAACCGGTAATAACTAATAACAATAATAATAAGCGCATAGATAAAATTAAACAATTAATTAGAAGTGGGCATATGGATAACGAACAAAGGCAATCCATAATAGAAATTTGTGAACAATTCCAAGATATGTTCCATTTAAAGGGGGATATATTAAAGCACACAAATACTATGACGCATAAAATAAATTTACAAAAAAATCAACCACCTATATATAGGAGGCCATACCGCCTACCCCATTCGCAAATGGAGGAGATAGATACACAAATAAAACAAATGGAAAAAGACGATATTATAGAGCCATCCTTTTCACCATGGAATGTTCCATTGTTATTAGTAAAAAAGAAACTTGACGTGAGTCTAGAGGAAAAATTTAGAATAGTAGTAGATTTCCGAGCTTTAAATAACGTTAACAATTAATGAATACCACCCGTTACCTAACATAACAGAAATATTAGATCAACTAGGACAATGCAAACTATTTAGCATACTAGATCTTGCATCAGGATTTTATCAAATAAAATTAGATAATGACAGTAAGGAACTTACCGCCTTTTCGACTAACAAAGGGCATTGGCATTTTAAAAAAATGGCCATGGGGTTAAAAACCTCTCCCTCTACATTTCAACGTCTAATGAACAATGTAATGACCGGAATAGTTGGCATAAAATATTTAGTCTATTTAGACGATATAATAATATACAGGAAAAACCTAAGTGATCATAATAATAAGTTACGTGATGTGTTTAAACGATTACAAAAACATCACTTAAAAATACAACCGGATAAATGTGAATTTTTAAAACAAGAATGTTTATACCTAGGACACATAATTAGTGAACACGGCATTAAACCAGACCCGAATAAAATTAAATCAGTGTTAGAATTTCCGATACCCACCACCGTAAAACAAATTAAATCATTTCTTGGACTCTCTGGTTACTATAGAAAATTTATTAAGTCATATAGCTTAATTGCAAAGGCAATAACAAACTTATTGAAAAAGGGGGTTACCTTTAACTGGGATGACAACTGTCAAAAGGCATTTGATTGTCTAAAAAGTTCGCTTTGCTCTGAACCTATATTACAATATCCGGACTTTACAGAACCATTTATAGTTACCACCGACGCAAGTGGAAAAGCACTAGGCGCAATATTATCACAAGGGGAAGTACCACAATATTTACCTATTGCATACGCATCAAGAACATTAAATAAAAGTGAAAATAATTATAGTACAACCGAACTCGAATGTTTAGCCATAATATTCGCAGTAAAAATCTTTAGGCCGTATTTATATGGCAGAAAATTTATTATTTTAAGCGATCATCGCGCACTTTCCTGATTATTTAATCTAAAAGACCCGCTATCAAAACTCGCCCATTGGCGAATATTTTTAGAAGAATATGATTATGAAATTAAATACAAACCAGGCGTACAAAATTCGAATGTAGATGCGTTAAGTAGAATGTATACGATAACTGAAATAATTTTAAATAAATTTGAAACACAACTTATTACTAATAAAAACGTAAAGGAAGTGCACGGTACTTTACTAGAAGCACCTGAGGAATATCATTTAGTATCGGAAATAGCAAAACATTACAACTTCATGTCAGGAATAAATTATGAATTGAAACGTTTCGTCGTGTATTCCGAAGTACCGATATAGAAATTATAATTTGTTCTAAGTTCGAATTTAGTGACGATGAAAAGTTAATGATATTCAAACAATGTCACGACTCTAAAATCGGTGGGCACGTAGGTATACACAGGACGATAAAGAAAATAAAAAACCAATTTAACTGGAAAGGATTAAAAGAAGACGTTGTAGAATACATAAAAAATTGTGAATCATGTCAAATGGGGAAGGTTACAAATAAAAGGGTAAAACAACCTATGCAAATTACATCAACAAGTTCCGAACCGTTTGAAAAAATATTTCTAGATATCGTAGGCCCACTAGTCACTACGTTATCAGGGAACACATATATATTAACATTACAAGATGACCTAACTAAATATTCAATGGGGATAGCATTGCCCAATCACCAAGCTAATACAATAGCCGAAGCATTTGTAACGAACTTCGTATGTACACACGGCATACCACAAATAATATTAACCGATCAGGGAACCGATTTTCTAAGTAAAATATTCACCGAAGTGTGTAATTTATTACAAATAAATAAAATAAATACTAGCCCATTCCACCCACAAGCAAACGGTAGTTTAGAAAGATCGTATAGGACGCTTACAGAGTACCTAAGGCACTATGTCGACAACAAAACTCAACAACTGGGACGAATATTTACCTTACGCATTTTTCGTATACAACTCTACTGAACACACATCAACAGGTTATCAGCCATATTCTTTATTATTCGGAAGACGCTTAGAAATACCAGTAAAATTATCCCACGAACCAGAACCTAGATATAATTATGACAATTATTATTTTGATTTAAAGCAAAAAATGCAAGAATCGCATAAAATAGCTAGGGAAAATTTAATAAAGAGGAAAATAAAATCTAAACAAAATTATGATAGTAATGAAAATCCTATAAAAATACACGTAAAAGATCAAATATTGTTGAGAGACAAAACGCAGAAAAATAAATTAAATCAATTATGGATAGGTCCCTATGAGGTAACGGACGTATTAGATAGGGAAAATATTGTAATATTAAGAGGGAGGAGGCACGTAACGGTGCAAAAAAATAATATTAAGAAGTTTAATGAAATAAAATAAATTATAAAAAACAACAGTAAATAAATAAAAGTAGGTTAATTTAAAATATATATATATGCGTAATTAAAATAAATTTTTAGGATTATAATAACATGCTCCACGCTCCAGATGGCGTTGGCTCAAACAAAACCATATCGTATTTCAAGGCTTACCCAAGAGAATGGGATGTACTTTGAAAACCAAGGGCCACTACGTTTAACTAACTCTGACTGGAAATTACTGATTTATGTGAAATTAGATAATTTCAATCGACGTACTAAAGACACAATGAACTTTTACGAAAAAACTTTAAATGTATGTAACGACTTAACAATAGCATACGAAGGTATGTTTAAAGCTACTTGTGACAACTTTAAACTAACATCTAATAGTTTCGAACAGGAAGTTTCTAGGAAAAGATTTTTTATGTTGCAATCGATAGATGAAACAGATACAATTAACCGGGAAAAGAGGGGCCTAGTAAACTTAATAGGACGAGTACAAAAAACATTATTTGGAACATTAGATGACACTGACGCGGAACTATACGATAGACAAATTGAAAAATTACAATCTAGTCAACAAAATTTATTAAAAATAATAGAAAAACAAACTAGTGTACTAAAGGCGACAGCAAATACATTTAAAGAGGCAAGTCAGATGGAGGCTCAAGTAAATAGATTAAGTATACTATATAATCAGTTGGCAGATACAGTAAATCAAACAGTAATAAATTTAGATATAGTAGAAGCTAGAACTAATATCAATGAACAAATAAATACATAAAATCTATTATTCCAACAATTAAGTTTTGAAACCGACACAATATGTGAAATAATAATTGCTGCACAAGGTGGCATAATGCATTCTAGCGTAATAGCCGTAAATGAATTAAGACAACAATTAAAAGACATTTCACTAATAGTTCCTAAAGAACAAAGCTTACCGTTTAATTTAAACCAGGTATCACTATACGAATTAAGTAAAATATCAAAATTTAATATTGTTTATAAAAACGAAACCTTAATCTTTGAAATAATAATACCCTTAGTAAATTCAGTAGAATTAACATTGTATCACGTAATACCACTCCCCGTAGTAAAAAATGATCACTATATTCATATTATTCCTGAATACTCATACATAGCAATCTCGAAAACACACGAATATTATCTTACATTGTGAATGAACCACCTTATGTTATGCCGACTAATAAACATAGGTACTTTATGTCCCGAGACACAACCCCTAAGACTAGGAGCAAGTGAATTACCGTGTGAAGTTGAATTGTTCGTAAAACCGTCAAGTATTCCAACATCTTGTCCCATACACTATCTTGACATCACCCGTAGTATTTATCACTGATTAAAATATCAACACGCGTGGATTTATACAATAAAAACTACTGACAATGTAGCTGTCTCTTGCGAAAATAGGGACCAGGCCATAAATATACAACTAACTGGAAATGGGGTGCTAGCATTAAACGAAGACTGCAGGGGTTATACGCCACAAATGGTGTTAACACCAAGTAGACATTTAAATTCAATACACTACAAAGATTTAATCTCCGATGTAGGTATCACAACAAACTTAACAATTCCCACGACTTTAAAAAGAAAAATCAGTAATAGCAACACACACACACCAACTCCGTAATAAAATTAACTGACTTAGGACAATACTCGAAATCCATAGAGGAAATCGTACAACTTATACAAGAGAAAGACAAACAAAACAATAAAGATAATACAGACCTTCACTCATATCTATTCTATCTCATTCTAATAATAGTAGCCGGTATACTTATAATAAAATATAGACACAAAGTAAATCAATACGATCAATAAATAGAACTAGACGACATCTAATATTATCAAGAGAAATGAATGAAGTTACGCGAATATAATAAATATTACATTAAATCTTCTCATGTTACAAATAAGAAAACATTGAGAGTAAAGATAAATTTTATTGTACATTTCAAATAATTAAGTAGTTGCCAAATTAGTAAATTAGTAATAATGCCAATTCAAGAAAGGATACCCAGACGTATACTATACCTAATAATGCTACGCCATTCACTTAGACATGACAATCACGTATTCCGACACGTGCTAGACAAAAATAATACTCATAATGAGCCTACGTGTTTAACAAACCATATGTACATTGCGAACGAACAACTACAAATACCTTATACAATGATTGAAATGAATAGAATAATCGAAATTATTACGATGACACTTAATTTAATAATACTAGTGCGCGATATACGTGAGCCAACGTGTAACCAAATAGCAGTATTAATAGACGAACTAATACAAGCGTCTGGAGCAGAATAAAATATAAAAAAAAAAAAAAAAAAAAGAGAGAGGAAGGAAGGAATTAATATTATATATATTTTATATATATTATATATATTAATTATTATATTATGTTACAGTGACAAGATCAAATTTGTCATAGTGGATTTTTAATTCACTATGATAAATAGGTAGGAAGGATTTTTTTACTTGTATCGGGGTCAATGTCAAACAGTTTAGACAAATATAAACCAGAAAAATTAGAAGGAAAACCTATAGTCTTAACCACTCAAAATGCTTCAGGATAGGGAAGTTAAAAAGGTAATGCAAAGTGTTGGTAGAATATTTAGAAATAAGCCAGAGTTGTTACTACCATTATTGGGGCAACTAGAAGCTAGTCTAAAGCTTAAAGGGGGAACAACATTGTCTACTACATATATAAGCCAGTATTTGCACACTGACAACAGAACACCAGTCATAGTTTTTTGGAATGGGACAACAGACAAGGAAATATTACAAAAATTAGGACTAAACAGGAGAATGCTAAACATTACATCATACAGCGATAATAATGACAATTATTTCAACTTAAAACTTCTAGATATAAGTGGACTAACTAGTAAATTATTGTACTCAAGCGAAATAGGTTACCAAGAAAAGAATGGGAGAATGTTAAATTTTTGGAAACCCATGATCTAATTTGTAAAACCAACCATAATATAACCCATAGTCATGACCCCATAGCAGATGTAACAATCACAAAATGTCTGTTTAACTATATTATAAAGGATATGGGACCAATACAACTTTATAAGTTGTGTAAATGAAAGAAGTTAGAAATATTTGACCAATAGATTAGGGAGCGTCACATATATATAAAAAAAAAATGTTTATGTATTTAATTATAAGACAAAATTGTATTTTAGTTGTAAGACAAATATAATATGTCATATAATATATTGTTTAAATTAAGATATTAATAAATTTAATTTTCAGCAAACAATGTCTATGAACTTACTATATTAAATTTAATTAGAACTTAAGGGACTAACAAAAAAAAAAAATAATAATAATATTTTTATGTTAAAATTTTTAAAATTTTGTAAAACACTAACACTAAGTATTAAGAAATCTTACATGTAAATTTTATTTTAGATTTCTGTTTAAAGATTTAAACATAATTACATAAATAAGTATCACTATTATGATGCGTATATTGATGGTTACTAATGGACGAATTAATGTTTTGGTTATTGGCACAAGAATTTATGGTCTTAGGTGGTACAAAAATATTATTCACAAAATCAAAATAACAATTAATGGTAGAAAAAGCGCGGGTACAAAAAGTACAATCGAGACAAGAATTATTTACCGTTGTGTGGATACAATGAACAGAGATGAAAACACTCTTGATCCAAGGCGGGTGAAGTGCAAGATTTAAGATTATTTGGTTGTTGGACGTTGCTGGTGATTTCCGTTTTTTGAGTCAGAAGTAGCTGTTATAATTTTTGGAATACCATTGTAGTATCGGATCGAGATATTGGATTCTTTTCTTTCACGCCTGGTACTTAGTTCTTGATAAACCTCACGAATTGATTGGCGCTCGGATTGCGTACGGTCACGGGTGATGGACACTGAACGGAGATGATCAGGTGGATTGATTTGAAGTTTAGGGAATGTCGTGACTATAGAATCAACTGCCTCCCGTGAGGTGAGTACTATTTTCAATAGACGCGGCTTAGTATCAGAAGTTTTCCTGATTCTGTAGGCTTTGAGAATGAGTTCCACCGGAACAGGAGGATCAAGTTTACTAAAGATATCCGAAACAAATTTTTTGTCATGGGAGATTCTTTCAGATATAGACTTATTAGGAGATTCTGGTACTCCTCGAATGATAAGGTTTACAGCAAGCAGTGATCTTAGTTGTACTTCTCTAGCAATATCATTAAGGGATGGTGTAAATTCGGTAGTGGTTGGGGACGCTGTGATATTAGATAAAGTCTTTTCAGTGGCCAACATTCGGGTTTCAAGTCCACCAATGAGTTGGCCATGAGATTTGACATCAATCGTAACTGTGCTAAGCTGCTTGCCAAGTGAGGTGACAGACTGGCCAAGAGAAGATATGTATTTCCCTTGTTGAAGAACCTTATCATTTAAAGCGGCCATAGAAGGGGAGATACCATTTAGTAGCTCATCTGATTTAAGTTGATGCGATTTAATAGACTGGAGTTCACTTAGAATACAGTTGAGCTTGTCGTCAGTGTCAGACGGTTTAGGTTTGATGAGACAAACTTTGCAAATCCAAGACAGATTATTAGAAGGAAAGCTCACGTTTTGAGATAGAGGATTAGCACAGTTGGAGTGAAATAGTATATTGTGTGGCAAGGGCGGGAAGTGAGCCATTTTAGTCGCGGGCGTTGTGTGCGGCACGAGCCGTAGGCAAGTGCCGCATTTCGCCCAAGACTGAAATGGCCTTCCCGCGCTAGCCACACATACTATTTTTTGTCACGCCCCTGCGTTCATGAAAAAGGTTATGCAGGGATCTATGCAACAATTATAGACTATTACTAACGCATCGTTCGACGCACTTATATAGGAACAATGCAAATTAAATATGTTTAAATGTTTATGCGTCATGCAAGGAGGTTACTATACATTTAAGATGTAACCAAAAGTTTATGTTTTGTAAGAACCGTGGTAGGTGTACATTTTAATTTCTGGTTGTGCAGGGGATACCTACGCGCCCGTCGGCCGGCACTTTTGGGGATTTCTTCTTTTCCGCCCGGCACTTTTGGGGATTTCCTCTTTTCCGCCCGGCACTTTGGGGATTTCCACTTTACCGCCCGCTGGACGGAAAAAAGGACGCTTTCGAACGCTTCAACCGTGGTCGAAAACCAAACTTTCGGTGCAGGCGTGACAAAAAAGATTTTTGCAATTATGGCATGAAATTGATGGTTGTTCACGTTGAACTGGTTCCGAACACAGTCCACAGTTTGGTCGAACCATAATAACTTATAACACTTGCCCCTTGATATGAGGAGAATGCAGCCACAGCAACAGCGGTGTGATTTGGAGGTAGTAGTTGGATAACTGTATTGACGAGTGGAAAGGTGACGATCGTTAAAGTCACCAAGATGTAGTACGATAGTATGGAGGCAGAAAACAGCTGTTGCTAATTATTGATTGTGTACTGTAGATATGATTTCGACAATCAATAAATGATAAGACAATATAACTCACATGAAAAGCAGTAGCGACGAAGCGACGATGACAATTTGAAGGTCCCAAAAAGGAAAGAAATTTAGAACAAGTACTCTGATACGAATCGTAACTAAATTCACTGAATAATATAATTGAGAAAAACACACACGACTTTATAACATAGAGGGAGATACGTATAATATAATAAAAACAAAGCAGAGCGCATTTGACGTTAACTGTTATCACTATATTTTGTATATTTTGAATTTAATATATAACTATGATAGAGCTGTACTACAAGTATCGTACACATACAGTATGAATCTACAACTTGTAAAGATTGTTTTACAATCAATAAACTATTTTTATCTATAAGATTGTATCAGTAAACAGCAATTTTATAAATAAAACGCTTTGGTGCAAAACCGATGGGGCAAAATCGATTGTTTATTAGTATTACTTTATTTCTACTTATTAATATCTATTTATTTTATGTTTGGTTATAGTCTATAGACTTAATTTAATTAATTACAGATAAATTCAGATAGAAAATACTACTTTCGTATTTTAATTATCTAATACTTTTATTAATATAACTTATAATTACAATGGTTCGAAATTATATTAGAAAAACTACTCGGCAAAATTGGTGTGTGGATAATTTAAGAAGTGCTGTTCAAGATGTTTTTCATAATAATGTTAGTTATTCAAGAGCTATACCATACACTACTTTGCATGATTATGTTAGAAGAGTTAAGAAAAAAGAAATAAGTTTATGTGATCTCACCTCTAAAAAAGGTACCTATGTATTCAATAAAAACAATTATTTAACTAATATTAAATGAAAATTATTAAAATATTTATAGAGTTCATTGATATCTCCTTAATACTTGTAGGTATGTTGTATAATAATTTTACCATCATGATTTTGACATATTTAAATATGTGTTTTTAGATTACCTACCTATATTGAAAAATAAAAATTATTTTACATATATGTCTAAGTTCATATTTAAATGTTTTGAAATGTTTTGTCTCAAATGGTAACATTCTTGGTGTCGCACAAATTAACAGAATGACCCCCAGCCATAAGACATATACATGTCAATATTCGCTCAAATTTACTAAAAATGAATGATAGGGCACGACTACGGTCTTACAAAAGGTTGATAGTTTTAAATTTGTTATAAATAAATAATATTTATTTATTACAGGTTAGGTATATAGGTAGGGTATATACTTCAATATAATATATGATTTTAACGAATTAATGATTATATTTTAATACTCGTATTTGTAAGTTGTAACCTTTTTATAGTGACTATATAAGTGCATGTTACGGCATAAATGTTGAGAATCATTGGTTTCCGGATTTTGCAGTCCGGAATTTTATGTTCCGAGACATTACAGTCCGTAGTTTATAGTCCGTAATCTTAAATTCCGGAAATTTACAGTCCGTAATTTTTGTAGTCCGGATTTTTACAATCCGAATTTTTAACTTTCCGGACTTTTACTATTCCGTACTTTTACTTTCCGTAATATTACAGTCCGGAGTTCTACGTTCCGATATTTTACATTCAGAGATATAACGTTCCAGACATTTTATTTTCCGGATTATTATAATTCCGAACAATTAATTCCCGGACAATTACGGATTCCCGTTTTGAATTATTAAATAATAGGTACTTAATAATACATTTTAATTTTAATAAATATGTTTTAAGTTCCTATATAATATTTATAAAACCTTTTCTTTATCGTTTAGCACCTACTTATTTTAAACTCACTTTAATATTTCATCATCAGATACCTAATTAATTTGTTTTATATAAAAATTTAATTTTTAATTTTTACCAACAATGGATAAGATTTATGCACTCAGTATAATAAAATAACAGGTATTTTCATATATATAACTTAAACTAATAAATAATTATTTTATTATTACTCAGGTATAAAAAAATTAAGCAGATTTAAGCCAGTTTTTAATGAAAGCTAAGAACCAGAGTTAGTGGAATATATTAAAGAAATGTAAAGTAGAATGTTTGGCCTAACAATGATAGATTTTAAACCTGAAGTTTGTTTAACTATTTTTTATTAATTTAAATTATTTTTAAAAGGTCAAGATTGGGTAAAAGGGTTTTTGTACCGACATCCAGAACTGTTAATTAGAGCTCCAGAGCCAACATCAGCAGCTAAAGCTATGGGTTTTAACAAACCTGTTGTTCAATCATTTTATAACTTATTAATCGAATGTATTCAAAAACACAATTTTGGACCAGACCGCATTTATAATGTAGATGGAACAGGGCTCTTTTGTGTTGCTAAAAGTCAGGGGAAAATTATTGCAACCAAAGGAAGAAAACAAGTTGGAAAACTTTCTTCTGCTGAAAGAGGGCAAAATGTAACAGCCACCACTATTTGTTTTTCGGCTTCTGGACATTATGTTCCACCACTTTTAATTTTTCCAAGAAAGCGGTTTTTACCATCATTTTTAGATAGGGCACTTCCTTCCTCTTATGATGTAGCTAATCCATCTGGATGGATTTTTGTAGAATGAATGGATGCATCACTTTATCAAACACACTAATCCAACCAGTTCAAATCCTGTACTACTTCTTTTAGATGGACATTCAACACATGTGAAAAATATACCGGTAATTGATATTGCAAAAAAAAAACCATGTTACAATTTTATGCTTTTCACCTCACACAACACATAAATTGCAACCTCTTGATATAAGCTTCATGCGTCCTCTTAGTACATATTACAACCAGGAAGTCAATTTATACTTAGTTAATCACCCAGGGCGTGTTATAACTATTCATGAAATTGGAAAGCTTTTTGGTTTAGCTAATTAGCTTATAATAAATCAGCAACAATAAGTAATGCTGTTTCAGGATTTAGAAGAGCTGGTATTGTCCCTTATAACCCAGATGTATATTCTGATTTTGATTTTATGGCAGCTTCTACCACAGAAACACAATATTTACCTGATTCATCTGACACCACAATTGACCAAATTTTGACTGAAGATACTACATTGTTACTTAACATTACAAATACAGTTGATCAATCTACTAACTATGAACCTATTGAAACTCCATTGTCACCTGCTACAATTGTTGCGATTAACCAATTTATTTATGATGAAAATCCATTGTTGCTGGATGAAACAAGTTTAACTGATAAAACTACACTTGAAGCTAGTGCAATTGTTTTAACATCGTGCTTTTCAGTTTCTCCCAAAGATATTTTAAGGATTTCTCATGCTACTAGAAGTAAAGGTACACGGAATATACGCAGAGGAAAAACTGCAATTATAACTGATAGTCCTTTAAGAATTAGAAAGTCCAAGTTTAACAAATAGAAAAGAAAGTAATAATTCAAAAAAGAAAACATCTAGAAAATTATTTGATAACCCTCAAAAGGAAAAACAAAAATGTGATAGTAATACAACTAAGGTAATAAACAAAAATATTATAATACCTTATGACAAAGAAGACACAGATGAGTGTATATACTGTACTGAACCATATAACACTGGAAGCAAAGGGGGAGAAAAATGGGCTAGGTGTATTGGGTGTGCAAAATGGTGTCATGAATTATGCGAGTTGAAGATTGGACACATTTGTTTGTGATTTCTGTAGAGACATTATTTCTAAGTCCTAAATTATTATTTTTGTAATTACCTATATGATTAAAAAGAATTATAAAAATTAGCAGGACTGATAGGGAATAAGGTACAAATTATTATTTTGTTATTAACAAGAAAGTTCCTCATTATTATTTTTATTTTTATTACTATGAAATTATATTATATTATGTTATACATATTGTAAATGTTAAAAATGTTTAAAAAATTATCAAGACTGATAAGAAACTACTTATTGTTATTTTGTTATTATCATGAAAGGTCCTTATTATTATTTTAAGTGTTTTTTTTTTTTTAATTCTAGTTACTATGAAATTTAATTTTGTTATTATTAATAATTTATACATTGAAAAATCTTAAAAAATAAAATTATTTTTGTTTTGATTATTATAATTATTATACTTTAATTTTGTTATTATCTAAATATATGCAGCACATTTATTAAGTTTAAAATAATTAAATAAAATTATGAAGATTGAATAAAGTATCTATTTTAGTTTTATTGAATATTAAAGTTAATGTCATAAAATATATAGGTATTAACAGTTAAAAAAAACCTTTTATACTATAAAACAATTATAATATAATAATTATTTGTAAGTACTAAAGTACTTGGTTTTGTATATCCATCAGATAAAAAGCTTTTTATTTTATTTATTTATATAATTATTTTAATACCTATTACCCATGCATCGGTATTGCCCCATTACACATCGATATTGCCCCGTTATCGAGGCAAACCGGATAAAATGATAAAAAAGTTAATGGCTTATTAAAAAATAAATATAATCGATATTCAGTGTATTACAACTAAATATTGTAAACAAGAAGTTACTTGATACAACTGTATAAATAGATTAAGTATATCTTAAAATCCTGAATAATAATGAATGTTTTCATTTTTTCAGTCGGTTTTGCCCCGTGTTCCCCTACCTACTTTTAATAAATAATTATTTTATTTTTATTACTATGAAATTATATTATATTATGTTATACATATTGTAAATGTTAAAAATGTTTAAAAAATTATCAAGACTGATAAGAAACTACTTATTGTTATTTTGTTATTATCATGAAAGGTCCTTATTATTATTTTAAGTGTTTTTTTTTTTTTAATTCTAGTTACTATGAAATTTAATTTTGTTATTATTAATAATTTATACATTGAAAAATCTTAAAAAATAAAATTATTTTTGTTTTGATTATTATAATTATTATACTTTAATTTTGTTATTATCTAAATATATGCAGCACATTTATTAAGTTTAAAATAATTAAATAAAATTATGAAGATTGAATAAAGTATCTATTTTAGTTTTATTGAATATTAAAGTTAATGTCATAAAATATATAGGTATTAACAGTTAAAAAAAACCTTTTATACTATAAAACAATTATAATATAATAATTATTTGTAAGTACTAAAGTACTTGGTTTTGTATATCCATCAGATAAAAAGCTTTTTATTTTATTTATTTATATAATTATTTTAATACCTATTACCCATGCATCGGTATTGCCCCATTACACATCGATATTGCCCCGTTATCGAGGCAAACCGGATAAAATGATAAAAAAAGTTAATGGCTTATTAAAAAATAAATATAATCGATATTCAGTGTATTACAACTAAATATTGTAAACAAGAAGTTACTTGATACAACTGTATAAATAGATTAAGTATATCTTAAAATCCTGAATAATAATGAATGTTTTCATTTTTTCAGTCGGTTTTGCCCCGTGTTCCCCTACCTACTTTTAATAAATAATTATTTTATTTTATAATAATATATTTGGTACATTTAAATGTTCATTATCAATTATCATATTGTTACTCAAACAGTCAAAACTGAATAAAATTAATAATATATTTATACACCCAAATAAAAATTAAACATAAGTTAATACCTATTATATTATTATAACAATGAATAAATTATTTAAAGTTCATAATAAAATATTAAGAATTAGGTTTTGTAATAATGTAATGTAAAAATAGTAAATAATTACATAATAAAAATATACAATAAAATACTTAAATAGCTAATTATAAATTTTGCATATAACTATGTAAGAAGTAAGAAATAAGAATAGACTGAAGACTGAATAGTAGTATCCAGTATTTATATAAAAATGTTTGTACATATTACATAGATACATCTATACAACTAGGTATACATAAAGATACCTATTATAATATATTACATATTTTAATATTTATATTATATTATATTGGCTATTAAATTATTATCATTTATAGGTACACACATTTATAATATGTCATATATAGAATATTACAGATAATATTGTATAGGAGCTAATTAACTAACTAAATAGTAAATAGTATTAAAATATAATATAATTAATATAAATAATTAATTAAGGAGTTAAAATCTAAAAATGTATTTAACTTACCTATGAAAAACTGTCCAACAATCTGCTGTTAAACAAACATATTGCACAGTTTTGAACTCCATTTTTTAATTCTTTAATTAAACTGTTGAATAGAATTTCTACGTTTCGCATCAATGTTCTTCGAGATACCGGTACTTTTGATGATGTTACTTTGCAATAATTAATGAAAGCTGGGTGTTCTATAAGGCAGGGGTGGGCAACTGGCGGCCCGCGAGCCTTTTTTATCTGGCCCGCGCTACATTTTCAAATTGCATTAGGTATAGGTATACAATTTTAAGCTTTATCGTCTATACTCTATAATCTATAATGTCTAGTATAGTGTATACTCTATCTTATCGATTTAATAATCGTTATCTGGTATTGAACATTGTTAAATGTATAAATGTCACAATGTAGTTATATACACACGTATGGATACGTATAGATTTTAACCATAACTGTTTGTACCGATCTATTTAATTATATCAGTTTCTTCGTATCGTTCGTATCGTGCTGTCGTTGAATTTATTGTTTTCGTTTTTTGTAGTGCCTAATAATGTCCGCAAAAAAGCGTAAAATTGATAATGAAAACCGAACTTTTAATACCTCATGGGAGAACGACTATTTATTTATTATTAACAAACAAAAAAAAACCGCAATGTCTAGTTTGTTTAAGCGTTATTGCGGTCTTAAAAGAATATAATTTAAAAAGACATTACATGACAAATCATTTGTCAACATATGAAAAATACATTGGTGATGCAAGAGAGAGTGTTGTAATTGATCTCAAAAGAAAACTTCAATCACAACAAAATGTGATGACAAAAGCAACAACTTCACAACAATCAAGTTTATTGGCTTCATATATAATTTCTAACGAAATAGAAAATCTAAAAAATCGTTGAGTGATGGTGAATTTGTTAAAAACTGTGCGATAAAAATGGCTAAATCAATTAACGAAAACAAAATTGCCAGTGAATTTGAAAAAATATCACTTTCAAGACGCACAGTGACACGACGTATAGCTGACACTGATAGTGCCATTCGTAAGACATTGCAAACTATTATGACGGATTGTGCATATTTTTCGATTGCACTGGACGAAAGCATAGATGTTTCAGATGTAAGTCAACTTTTGATATTTGTTAGAGTTATATCTCCACAGTTTGAAGTGTATGAAGAGCTATTAGAATTATGTTCCTTACATGGAACTACCAAAGGAAGTGATATATTTAATGCAGTAAAAAATGCGATTGAACCATTTGGTGGATTCAAAAAAATGTCATCGATTGTGACAGATGGTGCCAAAGCCATGGTTGGCAAAAATATTGGTTTTGTTGGTTTATTACGCAAATCTAACGTTAATGTTCCTGCTATACATTGTATCATTCATCAGGAAGCGTTGTGTGGAAAAATAATGAAGCTTGACGGAGTTATGAATACTGTATTTAAAATTACTAATCTTATTAGAGGAGGCAACCGTAGTTTAAACCACCGTAATTTTATTACATATTTGGAGGAACTTGATTGTGAGTATGGTGATTTACTATTACACAAGGATGTACGCTGGTTAAGTCGTGGAAAGTGTCTCGAACGTTTTTTTGTTTTGAGAAAAGAAATACTTGAGTTTCTTACAACGAATATTAAAACTGACACTACGTATTTGGAAAACCAAATGGTTGATAAACAATTTCTTTGTTCATTGGCATTTTTAACTGATACTTCTCAACATTTAAATAAATTAAATTTACAACTTCAAGGTAAGAAACAAACAGTTTCTCAAATTATTGGATTTTTAGATGGATTCAGAAAAAAGTTGGTAGTTTTTAAAAATTTAGTCGTTGAAAAAAAATTAATACATTTTCCGTGTTGTGAAGTTATAAAAATAGAATTTAACAATGAGTTTAATTTTGAACAATGCATTACCCACTTGGATGAATTAACTGTAGAATTCGAAAGACGATTTGAAGAAGTTGAACTTATGCGCCCTCAAATAAATTTGCTTAATAATCCAATGGTAGTTGAAATTGAAAAGCAAGATGTTGAACTTCAATTAGAATTATGTGAGTTACAAACAGATCCATCATTATTATCTACAAAAGAGATTGACATAAGCTTTTGGAAAAAATTACCTATTCTAAAATATCCACTTTTACGAGAGTTCGCATTAAAAATGTTATCCATGTTTGGAACTACTTACATTTGTGAATGTACATTTTCAAACATGAAACATATTAAATCAAAACATAGAAATCGACTTACAGATGAAACATTAAGTCACCTAATTCGTGTTTCTTCGTCCGAAATAGAAGTCGATTTTGCCGCGTTATCATTAGAAGCCACACATCCTCAAAACTCTCACTAAACTTTTATATTTATTTTTAATTTATATTTAAATATTTAATTAAATTATTTTTAACGCTTTTTGTATTACCTATTTCATTATAAACAAAATAAATGCTATTTAAAATGTATATTTTGAATGACCTTTTTTTTTTTTTTTGCTTTCTATGGCCCGCTATATTTCAAATTTCTAAAAATTGGCCCTACAGTAAGTTTGAGTTGCCCATCCCTGCTATAAGGGAAAATGGTGATACTGTGTTGATAATAAGTTTTAAATTTGCATTATTGAACTCAGTTTGGGTTAATTTAATAGAATTGTGTCCAACTTCAGTGAGTTTTAATTGCTTGGAATGTTTTGAAGTACTAATGTCATCACAATTTCTTTTTTTAAATGCTTCATTGAAATCATTCAAACGATGAGAATGCATAAGCTAAAAAAAAATAAAATACAATTAATTTAGGTACCTACCTAAAGTTCAATTATTAACATAATGTCATAATAAGATTAATTTTCTCAATTAATAAAGTGTAGTCAAATAATTACATTCATTGATTAATTAATATTTTTATGTATTATAATATTATGTTAAACACCCGTCTGTAGACTTTACCTTAAAATTAAATGTAAAAATAATTATATTAACCATGGTTACGTACCTTAATATGAGTTTTAAGGTTTGCATTAGACGATTGAAAAGCAGATACAATTTTCAGTTTAGGTAAACATAATAAGCATTTAAATGAAAGACTAGTCTCACTTTTAGTTTTAACATCGAAAAGTTGTTGAAAAAAAGAGTTTATACATGACCATGCTGTTTTTTTTATGTTTAAGTAGGTACGTAATTAAAATATGGTAAACAGAATAAAAATCTGAAGAACCCCAAGAAATAATTCGCGATCTTAGAAAAAAAATCTCCAGACCTACAATATTACTCCTAAAGTTATACCTACATAAAAATGATTGAACAAATATTTTTTGAACGTTAATTAGTGTTATTAAAAAAAATTAGTAATGATTAAATCTTTAAAAGACGTGATATAATATGGAAATTAAATAAAATGCCATTTTATAATATTACGAATACCTATAATGATAAATAAGATCAATTGTAATATTAAATATTTAGTCCACATATTGCTGATACATTATTAATTACTGTAAATACTGTAGTGGTTACTTAATTGTATTTATTTAAGTATACTTCTACGCAGTGTTGGGAATAGATAACTAAATAACTATTTAGATAAGATAAGATAATTTTATCAAAATATTATCTAGATAAAAATAAAGATAACTTATAGCGTTTTCCACCGCTCTGCACTATTGCACCATGGTTGCACTGGTGCACGTTATGTATGTTCCACCTGGAAAACTGGTGCGCACCGGATGACATTTTTTATGTTTCACCTAACTACACTCGACTAGTGTTTTGCACCGAGTGCATTGATAGTTGCACGAGACCCATTCGACGGTGTCGACGGTGGGTTTTATCATTTTTCTGATAAAATTGATACAGTCTGATAATACTGATCTGATATAAAAAATTATACGAATAATTTGACATTTGTTAAGATTTTAAATTTTTTTGTCCAAGTAACTTGTTAACTAGTTAGTCACTTATTAGTTATTAGTTAACGACTTATAATTTATAAGACATAAGTTACAACTATGCTTCAGGATATTTAAGTTCCCGTGCCCAGGTCTCTACAAAGTACATCACCATTTAATACACTACACATCCAGTCTAAAATATTATATAATAATGAACAAACAACAGATTTTAACTTTAATGAGTTATTTATCGTCTAGCATCGTCGATGAATTGATTTATAACATTATAAAACAGCCTGTTATAAGACCTAACATTTTTAATTTTATTCCTAGTCGTTCACTCATACTCGGATAAACAGGTACCTAAATCAATTCTCATTACTAATTTGTGTATTTAATATTTTGTATTATAATTGGAATGTGCTAAAAATATATGATGTATATATTATACATACATGAAAATATAAAATTACCTATAAGATAATGTACGTCCAAAATATTGTATAATATATGACTGATAATGAAATAAAAAAGTATTACAACATTCAAAATAATCAATAATAATAATGTGTAAAATTATATGTTAACACTATATTTATAGCCTAATTTACTCCATAATTATTTTTAGTTTAAAGCCAGCTTTAGAATGGAAAGAACTACAGCATATTATATAATAAAAACGTTTGAAGATTCTACATTTTTCCCACAACAGCATATGTATGAACCTAGTCAAACTTCAGAAAATTATATTCTCTCATATATATGGTAATCAAAACAATTTTCTATATTATTTAACCGATAAAAAATGAATAAATATTATAAATAGGTTTTCTGCCAACAAATCATGTTTACGAGATGTGGCTGAACGTTTTGGTAATGGCTTAACAACTCAATTCCGTATTAATGATAGAGTGATGGACTTTTTGATTGAACTTTCACCTAAAGTTATAAATTTTGATGAAGGCATTGTTAATTTAGCTAGGGAGTTTCAAAAGGTAATTAATAAGATATTTCAGATCAATTTTACCCTATATATTAATTAGGTACCTATTTTTTTATTTTTTATACAAATAGATATGTAATTGTAGATAATATTGATCACCTTAAATCCTATAAAAGGATGTATTAGAAAAGAAGAAATTAAAAAAATCCACTTCCAAATATCCTTATCATTTATAATTAGTAATAACTGATTAAACTAATGAATAATGATGACTATGTACAGGGTCGGATTAAGATAATGTGATAATGACTTCAAGTCATTGTATCACAATTAAAGGCAAATAGTGCCTTTAATTTATTTAGTTTTATTAAACAATATAATATCTAGAAATTTCATTAATAATTTTATAAGTTTAGGTGTCTGGAATGCCTAATGTCATTGGATGTATTGATGGAACATCTATTCCTATACGAACACCAGCTCACAAAATTAAAAGCACTTATACAAATAGACATGACATGCCATCAATTACACTACAAGGGGTATGTGATTACAAAAAAAAATGTATTGATGTGTTTACTGGAGTACCTGGAAAGATACACGATGCCAGAGTATTTGTTTTATCTGACTTAAGTAAAGATCTACCATCCATGTGTGAAAAGAAGTACAATTTACTTGGTGATGGAGCATATCCTATTCGAGAATGGTTACTTGTACCATACAAGGACTATGGAAAATTAACTGAATCACAGAAAACATTTAATAAAACATTAAGTTCTACTAGAATGCAAATTGAAAATACATTTGGTCTTCTCAAGTCACGGTTTAGGCGACTTTTGCAGTTGGATATACATTCTGTTGACAAGATAACCAAATTCATAATTTCATCATGTGTGCTGCATAATTTATGTATAGATATGGATGACCATATTGAAATAAGAAATGAAGAAAATGAGATATTATTCAATGAACCTGAGGTTATCATATTTGAAACTGAAATGTTACTTAAGAAAAATGGTGAACTGAAAAGAGATTCTATAAAAAATAGCATGCAATATCAATAATAAAGTTATACATATATTAAATATGTACAGTAGTTTTCAAATAATACAACATAAATCAACACTTTTTTAGTTTATAACAAAAAAAAAAATAAAAATAAATACTTATTTATTTAAAAGAGATCTTATTAGCTCCATTTTTTCCTGATGGCGTCTTTCTTTGGATTCTTCTTTTTCCTTTAAAAACTTCAGCAACATTGTTTGTGTGCTATCTGTTTTAATTTTTTTTAGTTTAGGTTGTGTATAATCTTTTTTATTAATAACAACAACCTTTGTACTTCGCATGACTTCTGGAATGATGCTATCGTCTTTATTTGTTATTTGTTTCCACTCATTTTCATATTCATCATCCATTCTAGCTGCACCTGTACTTCTGTTATTATCAACAATTATTTTTTTCCTTTTACTTATCGTTTTATATCGGTTTTCGATTTGTACATGTGTAAATTTTACACCAACTTCTTCTTCCATATCTTTAGCAATTTGTTTCCACATATCCATTTTCTTTTTAAATTTCCTCATTGGCCCAACAAAATTCATAAATTTCCCATACTTTTCCAACATAAATTTGGTCATACCTTCAGTGAAAATACTTTGATGTGTAGTTTCTCTTTCACCTAAAACCCAAAAAACTAAGTGTTAAACATACAATTAAAATATATTAATATTTGTTTAACTGTACCCTGATTTTTGAAAGAAGTTTCATCAGAACATTCTTCAATGGTAGTTTTAGCATTAGCATCAGCATCAGAAGTTATTTTACTGGGTTGATCTACTTCTTCATTTTCACTATGGGAACTAATATTATCCCAATCAATAGTTTCACGACACGGATTATTCTTAATATTTTGCACATTTATTGGTTTAACTGAAGTAGAGAAGATTATACTTCTAAAAATATATAAATACAGTATATTAATTTTCAAATTTAATAATTAACTATATATTAATAGGTAGATTTTGTTAAAATTTAAATAAAATATTATAGTTTACCCTTATGATAGAAATGTATAAAAAAATTATGTGTATAGTATTAAAACAATGCTTTTGGTCAGAGGGGGCACAAAGTACTTCTTTATTGTGAAGTATATATTATAAAGAGAATGTGTTAAAATCTTATATAAAAATATATCATTATAGATCACAAAATAAAATATTTAGTTTACCTTTTTGGAATTGAAACTGTAATTTGAACACCTTTGTTTTTGAGTTCTTCCACATTCATTTGAACAATACCTTGTTCTACACAATTGGTCAGAAACTCAATTATAGTGCTAATACAATCATTAGTACCTAATAAATAATTATCAAGTATTAGATCAAAAAAGTAAAGTAAAGATTTGTAGTTTTTAATTTGTATGCATTAAGATATGTAATATTTAATACATTTTGAATAAGTAATAAATATTAAGTGTTATTGGTACATTATATTTATTATTTAAATTATATTTCAAATGAGTTCTGAAATTAAAATATTTTTCTATACATTGCAAAGCAGATAACCAGAATTTTCCAGGTTCTGCATATTATGCTGAACGTACTATACAAATAGTCATAAAATATATGTAATATGCTTACCAGCAGCTTGCTGTATATAATCCAAAGCATTTTTTTCCAGGTCGAACAAAAGTCTTTTGTAGCCCAACAAACATCCATCAATATCGATTTGTAAATTAAACGTTGCCATTTTACAATTTTAGCAAATATATTAGAGAGAGCAGTACTACAGTAAAGTAGTGGGCTGAAAGTATAGAGCAAATACATACAAAACAAATACAACGATAGTACAATATTATGAATTACGATTTACTTTACGATACCTATTACCTACCACAATTGAAGACACGTATTGACATATTATAAAAATTTGGAAGTTATAATAATATAAATAAAGCGCGGGTTTATCCAAAACATTATCAATTTATCATAATCAACTGCTATTAGTTGAAAATGATAACGGGGTTTTGTTTCATCTCCATTTGCACCGGCCTGCACCAGTGCGATTATCAGTGAGCTATCAGTGAACCATCCGAGAGTGACCGTGGTGCAATAGTGCAGAGCGGTGGAAAACGCTATTAATAAAATTTATCTAGATAAAGATAAATACAACAATACATTTATCTAGATAAAAATATAGATAATTATCATTTTTTTTAAACTTATTTGTATCGTTACTTAGTATTTATTTATTTAGTTGGATTGATTATATCAGTATAATGTCATGATGACATAATATTTATGATAACGGATTGAGCTTTTTATTTAAGCTATTTTAATACATAAGAATGAAACATTATAAATATTTTTAATAACGACTCAATAAAATAGTGTATTAGTTCTTATAACAATTGAGTGAATAAGTAACTTCCTTGTTGACTCCAAAAGTGCGAACTCAAACATTACTTGTGATCGGCGGAATTAAGCGAACCGGTCGCAGTAACTGAGCAGCTCACAACACCACTATTCAAAATTATGTAGTTAGGTTACTCTTTAATAATATAATATTTATACATTATACTCCTACTTAGTTATACAAATGCATACAATAATGAATAAATAATAATCCATACATTATTTAATACAAATTATTGAAGTAAAAAATTATTAATTTATATTATCTCAAGGAAAAGTTGGTTCTAAGTAAATCTTGTCAAATGCCTATGTATGCACTTATAAATCATATTAAACCAATTACTTTACCAAGGATAAATTTCACCTTAAATATTTAAAACATATAAATAGTAAATAATACATTATAATCAATGTCTAGTAAGAAATAGTCAAATACGAAATAAGTGTATTTTTTTATTATAGAATACAACATTTTTAATAATTCATAAAATAAAAAACAAAAATTATAAAATTACAACTGTATAATATTAATAAAAAAAATATTTTAAAACAAAAAAAAAATAACAATGTTTATTGTTGCGTGCCAGTATCAGATTTGAATCCAGATGGTTAATTTGAATTAAAGTTAAACTTAATAACGAAATATGTCTTTATTGCATATAAACAAAATACATGTAACAAATAAAATAAGTGGCTGAGTGTCGTGAAAGCGCTCAGTTGTTGATAGCTTTGGACGCTTTGGTACATCTGCCGTTGCTGGTCTTCGGGCTCCCTTATATATTGTGGTGCGTCTCTTGTTTACGTCGTGTTGTCGCCTTCTGGGCGAAACCAGGTGTCCTTGAAGTTGTTGTTGCAAATTCGGACACGAATTTGAGAATGTGCAATAACATCTCAAATGCATCATTAGTGCACTATAATTATTGGTGCGCTTACTATCCCGACACGCGTCATGGTCATAGTAGCCTCCGCATTACCCTTGACACGAGGCATGGTCATACTAACTTAGCCTTGATATCTTGTAGATATCTTACAGATATCTCATAGCCCATAACACCTCCCAACAAAAAAAAAGGTTTATGTCTGCAAGACAGAAATCTTTACAATTTTTCTTAAATGCACTCAGTTACACTTACAATTTCAGTTTTACATTGGTAACTTAATAATAATGTTAGTTATATCAAATTTAAATCAATTAAGAATACAATATAAAGTATGTTAGTATATTTTTTAATATATATATATTTTTTTTAATATTTAAATCTCCTTCACCTTGATTAATACAATTAAAATAATAAAATAAATTCGTGAATAATTAATTAACATTACACACGAACGTTACGTTCTACCCACATACCAAATTAAATAACTGAATTACTAAACTTACTCATAGGATATAATAATATTTTATTTTAAAATGCTTATTAAATTTTCATATCGTTGTTTTTTTTTTATTATTATTATTTGATTAAATATATTATGTTTAGTAAATTCTACATCCATTCTTAGATCATGAAATTGTTTTAGTATAGTTACTTTCTCTTCTTCCGAATACTCTACGTTTTTGCAGTTTTAGTTTATGCAAAGGCAAACTATAATTTTGATTTTAGTCTTACGAAATAATTCGCACTCCTGAAAGAATAGTGACACAAATCAAAAAATCAAAATATTGGGAAATCGACTTTTAATGTTTTATTATGCCACTATAAATAGAATTTTCGATTAATTTTTCTTTTTTCAATCTTAGATTATTCTTAATATTGTATAGTTTACTTTTATACTCTTAAATTAATAATTTAAGTACCATTTCACTATCGTTTTATTGGAAATCTGATTTCAATTTGACTTGTGTCATTATTTCTGCTTGGAAAAATAATATTTTTTGATTTACGCCACATAAAATAAAATTTGTATAACAATCTTATTTAAAACATTAAAAACCTATAACCTGTTTTTATCACATTTAAGATCAATAACATGTAATACTAAATAATAATTAATAGTTATGTAAATATTTGCTATTATTGCATTTTATATAACTACATGATACATTTTAGGTAGGTACCTATCTACTTAAGTACCTATGTACTTTACCTTTGCTAAGTGTAGGTTTACTAATTTGGTTATGTTCAACACTTAAATTTAAAAAAAATAATAGGTAATACTTTTGAGATAATATTTATTAATACAGACATAATATTGTAATATTTATTAATACAAGTATATGAGAAGAATATAAGAAGATACTTACAAATTTTTATAAAATGAATGATATACTTTAGGAATATGGTTACTATCACAGAGGGATAAAAGATCTCTTTTTTTGTTTTCTGTTATCTTTGGTTTCTCTGCATATGCCAACTTTATGTTGTAAGGTATATTTGATGATCTTCTTCCTTTTTTCTTCATGTTTACATTAATTTTCATAAATTCATCATTTTCATGTGTGTTTTTATAAAATATTATACCGGGATAACATTTTTCAACTTTTACAATTCTAATATTGTTCCAATAAACCTTTTGTCCATTAGTGTTTAATGTATAGTTATCTCCAATATTTTTAGAAATAACCTTAATATCATAAATATCTTCTGAGCTTAGTTGTTCAACAGTGAATGGTGTACCAGTTTTTTTGGCAATCTGGATAAGTGTGACATACTGAGATGGAATATATATAGGACCTGATTTTAATGATTTTTTTATTTGTTTTTCAATTACAGAATGGGCACTATCCCCCTCATTTTGTGTATGCCCTACAACTAAGAACTTATGAGTTATTGAAATTATATTAAGTTTTGCAATGGCATATAAATATAAGCTTATCATAAATTTATTTTTGTTTTGGCCAGCACAATTGTCAGAATAAAATATAACATTTTGATCATCACATTCTGTTGACAGATATCTTAATACACAAGAGCCTATTCCATTTACACCACGGTGAGCCTCACCTTCATGCCAAACATAACAATATGTTGATGACTTTACAATATTGGAAATTGTAAAATTAAATGTTGACAATTTAGATTTATAATAAAAGACTGATACTTCTCCTCTTGGAGTTGGTAACACAGCTTGAAGGTCATAACATAAAACAGTTGTTTTATTTGAAGTATTTGATGCAAATATTTTATCTTTTTCTTTCTCTGTTCGACTAAGTTATTTTTCGTGTAAATGTAACTGATAATTTTCATCCAACATGACTTTTTGTACTTCATCAGCATTTTTATAAGCTTCACAATGTGAACATTGGTCTTTTTTAGGAATAAAAAATGAAATATTAAATTCTCTATTAAAAATTCTAGAGTAAATATCAATTTTTGCAAAAGAAAGATTATTTTGCTTGCATAAATTTACATAATCTCTATGAATATCAGCTAGAGATTTCCCGCCATCTATTAATTCTCTAGTAGTTTGTGATCGCAAATAATGGCTCTCTATCCTTGGTATAGAATTTATGTGAGCACGAACACCATCCTTTATATCTGAATTTAGTTTTTTGTGATTTAAATGTTTTCCACGCTTGTCTTTTTCAACAAATCCATCTTTTAATTTTGACAGAATAGTTCTCATCATACGGTCATTTATGGATAAAGTATTTTAAAAAAATATTTTATTAACTCTTATATTAATATTATTTACTGAAAAATAAAATTCCTGATTAAGATCTCTTTTATTAGAACCAGTAGACTTACGATATCTATATAATGGATTTATGTTTTCCATACAACTGTGAATAAAATTTCTTTGTTGTTGCAAATCACCTAATGACCAAAACTTTTTAAAAATATTTTCTCTTGTGGCTTTATCTATGAGATGAGAACATTTATGTTTGCACTCGTCCTTACATGATGGTTGTATTGTTTTTTCACTAACTACTTTATTGTGAACCGTGATGTACTTTTTTCCTAAATTTCTTTTTTTCTTTACGATTTCTTTACTAGATCTGTAACGTGCCACGTACAATCAGTTGAATGATGTCGAATCGGAAAGGTTTTGTGCAATAAATGAAACTCTCGAAATTATTCTAAGTGTTTTTTATTTAAAAATTATTCTAAGTCCAATTATTTAATTTAATTAAACTGTGAAAAATATTCTAAGTCCAGAAGACATAAAATATTAAACTGGGTGACGTGAAGGTGCTTGCGCTAACTCTGGTGGATCACGTCTGAATTGTGCCTAATCTGGGCCCCCTTATATATCGTCCAGGGACTCCCGCGGTACCTTCAGGTCCCTGTTGGTCATCTGCACCTGCATCCGCTTCTACCCACGCTTTGCGTTATCCGTGTTGCGTGCCAGTATCAGATTTGAACCCAAATGGTTAATTTTAATGAAAGTTAAACTTAATAACGTAATATGGTTATTGCATACAAACAAAATACATGTAACAAATTAAATAAGTGGCTGAGTGACGTGAAAGTGCTCAGTTGTTGATAGCTTTGGTACATCTGCCGTTGCTGGTCTTCGGGCTCCCTTATATATTGTGGTGCGTCTCTTGTTTACGTCGTGTTTTCGCCTTCTGGGTAAAACCAGGTGTCCTTGTTGTTGTTGTTGCAAATTCGGACACGAATTTGAAAATGTGCAATAACATCTCAAATGCATCATTAGTGCACTGTAATTATTGGTGCGCTTACTATCCCGACACGTGTCATGGTCATAGTAGCATCCGCATTACCCTTGACACGAGGCATGGTCATACTAACTTAGCCTTGTAATCTCGTAGATATCTTATAGATATCTCGTAGCCCATAACATCCGAACGATGTCGTGCGTCAATAATATAAATTATGTGCTTGTAATATTCTACCGGGTGAGTGATTACGCACCTAGTATATTCTACCGGGTGGCACCTGGATTATTTGTCATTATTTTCCTGTGGGTAGAAAGCATACGGGCGATGATACTTTCGATTGGTTGTTATCATTTGTTTTTAGATATTAATTTATTATACTTGATCATTACTTGTTTGACTGCTCTCCCTAGCATAACTATATGGGTGTTGTTTGTTATGCCCCTAGTGTTGTGGTTATTATCGGCTACAGTATGTAGTAATTTATGTATTATATTTAATATAAGTATCAGAGCACGTTGCACCTCCCCACGAAAAAAAAGGTTTATGTCTCAAAGACAGAAATCTTTCAAAGTTCAGTACAAAATGGTTAAGTTACAAATTATTACAATATTATAGTGTTTACAATAATCGATTACAAGTCATTGATATAAGACATACATTACAATTCTCTGTATGCTTTTACATTTAAAGTATTTTCGTTATATAATATGAATATATGATGTATATGTTGTATATATAGTTTTGATTAAATATGGATTGATTACACTTACAAATGGTTAAATAGTTTGATTAAATATTTTGATTATAATATAATTGCAACGTGCTCTGATACTTATATTAAATATAATATATGAATTACATACCATAGCCAACAATAACCTAACATTGGGGGTGCAACAGACACTTTTTGATGAGGGTGTAACAATTATTCTTATAATTGGATTCTAAAAGTGAGCAGGTGATATCAAGTACAGATTTTCTTAACCGTGAACGATTAACACATTGACGTAGCAATTGTCGATCATCAGCGGCGGCGGAACGGCGTGAGAACGCTAGCCGCAACGAAAATATTATATTATAACAATTATATTATGCGGCGGCATCGTGCAGGGTCAAAGGCAGATCATCGCACGTACGCTTGCCACCCGGTAGAATAATATAGAAATATAATTACCACCCGATAGAATAATATAGATGTCAAAATGACGCACGTCGTCGTTCGGATAACGCAAAGCGTGGGTAGAAGCGGATGCAGGTGCAGATGACCAACAGGGACCTGAAGGTACCGCGGGAGTCCCTGGACGATATATAAGGGGGCCCAGATTAGGCACAATTCAGACGTGATCCACCAGAGTTAGCGCAAGCACCTTCACGTCACCCAGTTTAATATTTTATGTCTCCTGGACTTAGAATATTTTTCACAAGTTTTATTAAATTAATTAATTGGACTTAGAATAATTTTAAATAAAAAACACTTAGAATAATTTCGAGAGTTCAATTATTTCACAAAACCTTTCCAAATCGACATCATTCAACTGATTGTACGTGGCACGTTACAAATTTGGCGCAGTCGGTAGGATTCTTTCAAATAAGAATTCTTTGGACGAACAATTTTAATTTTTCGAACTTAGAAAATTTTCGGGAAAAAATATTTTTTTTCCACTTCGAAAATTTTTCTAAAAAATTTAAAATATATCCACTTCAAAGAATTCACGGAGGCACATTCGGCAACGAATCACTGTTGAAGAAGACAACTGCAGAACGTCAACTTCAGCGACTCCGAAAGAGAAAGAATCAACAAGTAACACCACGGCTCAGCAATCAAGAAGAATGGAAGCATCGACTCAAACCATCGTTGTGTAAGCATAATTTTTTTTCCTTAATGTAGAATAATTTTAAGCGTCTAACTCTGTTCGCGTCTCCTTTGGAATTAAAAACTCCATCGTATAAGTTACTTTTAATTGTGAAGGTGTATATATATATTATATTCCCCGTGAAACATTAAATAAAATATCTTGATAAAATTAAATAAATAATTTAAAAAGGGAAAATTTAGAATAAGCAAAAATAAAAAAAAAAAAAAAAACGCAACGATTAAATAAATTTAATATTTTAATAATACACTTAGATTATTTTACGCATAAAATTTTTGTTCAATAATAAAATAATACAACTTTATTTTAGTTATAAAATATATAAATATTCCAAATATAAATAATTTTTCGAGAAACAAATAAATAAATAAGAATTTTTTTTTAAGAAAAAAAGAGACATAAATAATTTTTCAGAAAAAATTAATAAATTAAGAATCTAAAAAAAAAAAAAAAAAAATATATTTTATTATTTCAAAAAGAAATACAACAAAGTAACATAAAGAACTTTCAGAAAAAAATAATAAGTAAAAAAAAAAAATCAAAAAAAATTAATAATAAAAATATTTTATTTTTTAAATATAAATAAAATATTTTGACATAGAAAATTTTTCAGGAAAAAATAATAATTTAAGTTTTAAAATAAAATTTTATTTTATTATTTTATTTATAAAATATAATAGCAGAAGAATAATTTTTTTTTAAAAAAAATAATAATAAATTTTATTTTTAATATAAAAGGAAAGAAAAATTATTTTAATTACTTTAAACATTTTTTTTAATTACGAAAATTAAATTATTTTATTAAAATTAAATATTTTACAAGAAAGTTATTTTTTTTATGCGGAAAAATTATTTAAGATAAATATCGTAAGAATAGTATAAATAAATTTATTTTTTTAAAAAAAATAATAATACAAAAAAAAAGAGAATGTATTGTAAAAAAAAAAAAAAATTATAATTAAGGGAAAAATATTTTATTTAGAGAGAATTATACGTGCAGAATACGGAAATAAATATTTATTGAATAAAAAAAATTATTAGTGAATTATACGTCAAGGAACACGCAAGAAAAAAAAAGAGTTTATTTTGTGAATTAAAAAGAATATTAATTGAGAATTTTATTGAAGGCAGTTAAGACCTTATTTATTGAATTATTGGGAAGGCAAGTAATAAGTCCTTATATATATTGAAATATTTTAGGCTGAAAAAGTGCCATATTTTAAAAGTTGATGAAAGGAATTATTTTGGGGCGGATTTGAGCCATATATTGAGAATTAAAAGTATTGAATTTATTTAGGCTGAAAAAGTGCCATATTTTAAAAGTTGATGAAAGGAATTATTTTGGGGCGGATTTGAGCCATATATTGAGAATTAAAAGTGTTGAATTTATTTAGGCTGAAAAAGTGCCATATTTTAAAAGTTGATGAAAGGAATTATTTTGGGGCGGATTTGAGCCATATATATTGTGAATTAAATAATTGTGAATTTTATTGGGCCGAGTAGAGCCGTATATTGAAAAATAATTGTGAATTTTATTGGGCCGAGTAGAGCCGTATATTGAAAAAATAATTGTGAATTTTATTGGGCCGAGAAGAGCCGTATATTGAAAAATAGTTGTGAATTTTATTGGGCCAAAAAGAGCCGTATTTTGTGGAAAAATAATTGTGAATTTATTTAGGCCGGGAAGAGCCGTATTTAGCGATTTTAATAATCGGAGATTTTATTAGGCAGAAATAAGCCGTGTTATAATTAAAAGATAATTGTGAATTTTATAGGCAAGAAAGTCCTATCGTGTTGAAAAAAAAGAATTACTTGACGTATATTGTGAATTTTAGAGAGGATAAAAAAATCCTAGAGAAAAAATAATAAAAAAAAAAAAATATAGATAGAAATAATTGGGGGAATAATAAAAATATTACGAGAATTTTATAATAAAATAATATTGATAAATATTTTAAAGAAATTAATGTTTGATTAATAATTGGAAAAAATAATAAAAAAAAAAAATATAATAAAAAAATTATTTTAAGAAATAAAACATATTTAATTTAAGTTATAATAAATGAATATAAAAATAAACGTATGAATAAGGAAAAAGAAGAAAATAGTTATAGTGAAAACGATAGTAATAGTTCGGAAGAGGAAACAGATACAACAAAAGAAATCGGAACTCAAGTAGAGTTAAATAAAAATATTGAAGTAAATAAATTAGTAAACATAAGTATAAATACGAAAGAGGGTAGCGACTCTACACAGGGAATTAATAAGGAAAAAACAACAGGGAAAAGTTTGTTAGATACTACTGTTAGAGAAGACTCGAATACAGGATTAGAACAAAGATTAATAGGGTTACGTAGTACACCAAATTTAGTCCACTCAGAATTAGGACCAGTAAAGAGGAAGCAAAGAACAAAAATGTCTAGTGTAAAGGCTACAATTGAGCAGGTCACTGCTATGATACCAATTTGTGCCGATGCAAAAGACGTTTGTTCGTTCATACGGGCATGCGATTATGCATGTGAGGCCGTAGATAAAGAAACTATACCCTTATTAGTGAAATTTATTAATACTAGGATTACTGGCAAGGCGTTAGAAGTATGTCGGTATAGGGAAACCAGTGATTGGGAAACCATTAAAAAAATATTAAGGGGGGCTTTTGAACAGCAATTGTCACCACAAACATTACAAATAGGATTAAATTCTGTTCGTATGAAAAATGACGAAGATGTATTAACTTATACGGGTCGCGTAGAACAGTTATATTATAATTTATGTAATGCAACATTGGCAAATAAAACGCCCGAAGAGGCGAGAATTTTAAGGCAAACTCTAAAGGATCAGGCATTAGCAATTTATATAAACGGGTTAAAAATGGATTTACAGACGATATTACGAGCTAGGAACCCCGAAACTTTAGAACTGGCAATGCAAATGGCTAGGCAGTTAGAAATCGAATTTAGTTTTAACAAAGAATTACGAAATAACGAGACTAAAGTAAATCAAAACGGAAATAAAAATAATAACGGAAATCGTTGGTCAAATAACTATCAGGGAAATAATCCAAATGGACAGAAATTCGGTTATAAGCAAAATTACAATCGTGGTCAGAATAGACAAGGTCCTAATAATTATAATAACGTTAATCGTAATAATAATTTTAATAATTTTGGTCGCAATAATAATAATAGTAATAACTATCCGCGTAATAATAACGGTCAATATAATAATAATAATCGGAGACAGCAAAACAATCCCGGATGTTATATTTGCGGCAGAACTAATCATGTCGCTCGCGATTGTCGTGGTAATGTTACACAAGTTGCGCGTCGGAATAATAATAATAATCAGCAACCGCAAAATAATAACGCACGACAAAATACTAATAATAATTTCAACAATAATTCGGCACCAATAACTTGTAGTTATTGCAATAAGATAGGACACGATAGTGTTAGTTGTTATAGTAGGCAACGGGATGAGCGTAATAATGCAAACCGGACGGGAAACGGTCAAGTGTCGAACGGGAACGGCGTCCGTTCGATCAACCAAATAACGGCCGTAACGGAGGAATTATCACCCAACGATGTTTCACCATCGTATCAGTAATTAATGAAAATCATGTTACATTTACACGGTAAAGAATGGAAACACGATGATAAGTATACTGAATATTTCTGAATTACCACAAAACATTTATGAGGACCAATTAAATAAAATATTATACGACAATGACATAGAATATAAATTACACGAAATAACTGTAGTAAATGACAATAACGATCGCGTAAATAAAATAAAAAGTTTAATACGTAGTGACCATTTAAATAACGAGGAACGTAAAACAATATTAGAAATATGCGAACATTTTTCCGATGTATTTCATTTGGAAAACGATTATTTAACATTTACTAACGCCGCGGAACACGTAATAAGATTACCCGCCAATCAACCGCCTATATATAAAAGACCATATAGATTGCCACAGGCACAGCAAAAGGAAATTGAACAACAATTAATTAAAATGGAACAAAACGATATCATAGAACGATCTATGTCACCTTTTAATGCACCTTTGTTGTTAGTAAAAAAGAAATCAGATTCATCTGGTAAAGATAAATTTCGAATAGTAATTGATTTTAGGGCACTCAATGAAGTAACTTTAAATGAATTTCATCCGTTACCTAACATTACGGAAATATTAGATCAATTGGGACGATGTCAGCTTTTTACCATTTTAGATTTAGCAAATGGTTTTTATCAAATACCTTTAGCGAAGGAATCTCGCGAAATGACAGCGTTTTCGACCGGTCAAGGTCATTACCATTTTAAACGTATGACTATGGGAATGAAAACAAGTCCCGCTACATTTCAGCGATTAATGAATAACGTATTGTCGGGGATAATAGGCATTAAATGTTTAGTATATTTAGACGATATTATTATTTATGCGAAAAATTGAGCGATCATAACAATAAGCTGATAGACGTATTCGAACGTCTACGTACCCATAATTTAAAAATACAACCAGATAAATGCGAATTTCTAAAACGCGAATGTTTATATTTGGGACACATAATTTCGGAACACGGAATAAAGCCAGATCCGAAAAAGATAACATCAGTATTAGAATTTCCGGTGCCTAAAACTGTAAAGCAAATAAAATCATTTTTAGGTTTATCGGGGTACTACAGGAAATTTATACAGGATATAGTATGTTAGCTAAACCAATGACACACTTATTAAAAAAGGATGTTAAATTTAATTGGGACGAAAATTGTCAGGTAGCTTTCGACAAATTAAAAAACGCACTCTGTGCAGAACCGATTTTACAATATCCAGATTTTACGAAACAATTTATACTTACAACCGACGCTAGTGGTAAGGCTCTAGGAGCTATACTATCCCAAGGAACGATAGGTAGCGACCTACCAATAGCGTACGCATCTAGAACTTTGAATAAAAGTGAAATGAATTACTCAACTACTGAACTAGAATGTTTAGCGATTGTATACGGGGTTAAACAATTTAGGCCCTATCTCTACGGTAGAAAATTCGTGATACTCACTGACCATAGACCATTATCTTGGTTATTTAACTTAAAAGATCCGTTATCAAAGTTGGCGAGATGGCGCATACAGCTTGAGGAATACGATTACGAAATAAAATATAAACCGGGAGTACAAAATTCGAACGTAGATGCTTTAAGTAGAATGTATAGTTTAAAAGAAATTAAGGACGAAAGTTATACGAGCTTTCTAGAAAAATCGGAAACAACAATAATAACGAATAGTAATGTGAAAGAGGTGAACGGTGAATTACTAGAATCACCCGCAGAATATCATATTGTATCAGAAATAGAAAAATTTTTTATAACTTTAAATCGGGAATAAACTACGAATTAAAACGAAAATTTGGAACGAATAAAATGCTAGAATCAAATAAACAAATAGGCGACGTAGTATATTTTAATTACGAAGAAAGATACATAATATTTTTGATAACTAAAAGTAAAGAAAAGCAACTAACCACAAGTGAAAATATGCACTTTGCATTATTAAATTTAAAGTACTTTTGCATTAAAAATTCCTTGAATAAGTTAGCCATGAACCAGTTAGGAAAGAAAGACGGGTTGGACTGGACAAAAACAAGATCAACCCAGACAACAATTTCGTAACATAAATGTTATTATAACTTTAGTACTCAATTAAATTATGAATGTTATAGTTGTTATGTTATTATAATGTTATTTAATCTTTAAAAAGTAATATTAAATCTAAAATATTTCTTAAACGTTCTTAATATAGTTTTTTTATAATTTTAAAATTAAAATTACATAAAAATCTTATAATAACATAAATTTATTAACATAATATAATATTATTTTACAAATATTCTTAGTAAATTGTAAGTTAGTCAAACTTATAATATTTTGATTATAATTTCTATAAAACATTTCCTGAAAAATAAACAAATAATTTAAAATAACATTTAATTCTAAATGTTCTACGAACGTTCCACAATCGTATTTTTAATATAATATATATATATTTTTATAAGAAAATATCATCTTTAGTAATCATCTATTTATTTTGCTGCAGTTTAGTTTTATACACGGTACCTACCTAATACCTATAATATTAAAATATATACCGTGGTTTTATATATGATTATTATTGTATTATGGTATAATTATATATTATTATTATTGTTCATAGCGAACCGTAATCTATAGAAACTATTTATATGAATTTATATGATACTTTCGTTATGAATTTTAAAACTTTTTCTTTAGTCGTAGTTAAAATTTATAGTAGAATTATAATTCATAAAATATACATTATAATGTTTATACAACTATATATGTATTGTTGAATGACTTGAATGGCATTAAGTACTTGAATATGTAAATAATAGAATGAATAATGATGGAATATTTTTGGAATCAACGCATTGCGCGTACAGCGTAGGTATAGGAACCTACCTATACCTACTAAATATAACACATTATTAATACAAACTTATAAGTATTGTCCTATTTGGCTATTTGTTCAATATATATTAACAGTATATATGCTGTTGAATTTTTTTTTTATGTAATGTATCGCACTATAACTGTTATATGTTACGCAATGGTAAATTTACGGAGTATATTATATTATTATAATCAAGGTGGATATATAGAGGTGTAATCACTCTGATTATAAATTGATTGAAAAATGTACACCAGTTGTGATTGCCACCAGGAGCGCTGACTACCCGATGAGGGCTCATAATGTTCATAGTTCATACTTCCATTGGCGCAACTATATAGGAACATTTTACGCAGAATCATTTTTTCTATGTTTTTAAGTAATCTTAGAGTAATATCACTCATTACAAAAAAGATAGAGAATAATATTTTTGAGGGAATGATATATCGATTGATGTGTCTAAATATTGTCTCAAAACAATTTAAACATAATTTAAATTTAAATCATTTATTTGTTTATTTTGAAAGTCGAATAAAAAAATCAAATAACAATAAAATATAAAATCGATATGTCATTCCCTCAAAAATATTATTCTCTATCTTTTTTGTAATGGGTGATTTTACTCTAAGATTACTAAAAAACATAGAAAAAATGATTCTGCGTTAATGCGTTTTGTCTGTGTTGCGCTGACATCCTCTTAACTAAATACCACGATTAAATAAGTAAAAACAAAAAATTATTAAATTACTGAAGAATAATTAAAAATTTGAACTAAACCATTTCTTTACATCATACAAAAAAAGCGTGCTGCATCGCCTGTATCCTACAGTTTAATAATAAAAACATTTTTAAAGAAATTTTAAAAACACTGTTAAATTATTATGAAGGTGTTTATCCACCTTTAGATATCCACATTTTTTTTGAGAATATTGATTTGTGGAGTAGATATAGACATGTTGCCTACCTATTTGTGTTATAATTAAAAATTTAAATTTATGAATTTGTTGTAACGATTGTCATATTAAAATATATGAATTAAAAGTACCATATACGCATTAACATACATTATAATAAATGTTTTAAAATATTAATTATTAGATCATGAAGTCCACAGTCCTTGTAATTACTAAATATACAAATTAGTAATTAGAATAAAATACTAAATTGCATAATGCGCCATTCAAACGTTAATGCGTTTGAGCCTTCATCGGGTAGTCAGCGCTCCTGGTGGCAGTTACAAGTGGTGTACTTTTTTCGGCCCACTGTCATAATGTAAAAGATAGTAAGTGGTTACACCTCTATATATCCACCTTGATTATAATAATATAATATGCCATAGACCTTATACTAGCTGTTATACGTGTTATACTAATAAAATTGTATTTTTGTCGTTAAGACAGCCTACATCACTGCGATATGTTTGCACGACGCTCGTAATGCTATTATATAATTATTGTTATACACAGTCTGTTATCTTGTCTATTAGTATATATATTATGATAAATACTAAATATAGCCGTAGTCCGTAGGCCGAGTTAACATATTATTTCAAAATTAATGGAAAACCCATATCTGTGTTATCTGTGCATTTATTGTTGTCGGCGTTGTCGCATACTCACATTACATTTCCAGTGTTCCAGTTTCTACTGTTTCTAGCAGGCTTGCTTTTACACGCCAACGGGCAACGGCTCACTAGTCACTATTATAGTACTATACAAAGTTTTATTCCGTTACCGGCGTACTACCTATACACTAACTTAATAAAAAGTAAATTTGTTACTGCCAACGGGTAAGTAGTAAGTACCTATAGATAATATTAATATATTATATATTAAATACTTTATAGTTTATACCATTTTTACCTAATGTTTTAAAGATTTATATTACTTAGAGACTCAGTGTTAGTCTGTCATTATGATTTGTGGTTAATGCATGAGGCCCGGCAAGTTATTTTTATGGTCCCTATTCCCTAATTTGAGCTTTGGTTAATCTTTTTTTCAGTGAGCTTCTCTTGTATTTGATAATTATTTAAGTAACTATATTAAAATCGCCGAATAGTCCGTATATTTATTATTATAAATTAATATATTAGTTTTATATGTGTGCCTGTTAATAAATAATTGATTTTAACATCAACTTTTGCATTATTCGATCATTAATGGTACCTACCTATCATTTTAATATCTGCCATTTGAGACTATAAATTATAAGGTTTACTTGAGTGCTTTAATTATTATATGTTGTGAAACAACACTGGCTTATTTCTTTCCTACTGAAACTTAATTTTATTTATTTTTGTAATTTTAATCAACGGCATACCTAAATAATTTAAATGAAAAATTAATGATACCTACCTACCTATCTAATTTATTATTTTTGTTTATTGGTTGCAGTTATATTTTATATTAACTACCTAGTTTTAATTTACGAATACAGTGAGCTGTGAGCATTATTTTATAGAGACCCAATTGTAGTATAACTTTTAAAGTATATTATATATTATTTTAATGTATTATTACTATTATATTGACACAATAAGTATTAACTCTTAAGTAAAAGTAAAAATGAAATTGAATGTTTTTTAACTTTAATTGAGTTTGATAAATTGGATCATTAATTAACAAAATAAAACTGTATCAACTGATAATAACATTAAGATAATACCTAACGTATGTAAAATATAATATTTTTGTGCCAGTAATAAATCCTCGAATACATCTATAGCATAATAACATTTATATTTATGTATGTGTTAGGAATATAACTCAATCAAGTCCAAGATTTTTGTATAATAATGTCATCAAATATTAAAAGTCAAAGATCTAAGAGAAGAAAGTTGAACGCAGAATTAAGTTTAATTCAAAATATTTATTCAAATGATATCTGTAATGAAATTATTGAGGAAATTCCTGTATTTAATGATGATATAATACAAATACCTTCATCATCAACTTGTATTCATCAGTCAATAGCTGAAGCTCATCAAAACAATACTGTACTTCTAGATACTAACGCTGAAAATTCATCCCTTTATTCAACTTTATTCAACGAAAATATTGAACAATCATCTTACTCAGTTTCTATTGATGATCAGTCTAAAAATATAGACAATTTTCTTTCAACTTCCAATGAAAAAATTACTCATGAAAATGCTGCTAGTGAAGATTTTATTAATAATTTAAGTATTTGGGCATTAGAGTGTAATGTTCCTCAAATAACATTGAATAAGTTACTTAAATTAATGAAAGGACATGAAGTTATTCATACCAAAAATCTTCCTCTAGATAGTCGGACTCTATTAAACACACCAAAATCAAATAACAATCAAATCCGTATTGTTGAACCAGGTCATTATTATCATTTTGGTTTGGTTCAACAAATTCAACGATTTGCCCCTCACAATATGACTGAAATAAAAGTTGTTATTGGTATAGATGGTTTGCCCATTGCAAAGAGTTGTAATAATCAATTGTGGCCAATTTTAGCATACATAGTTAGTTCAGATATTAACAAAACTGTCTTTCCTGTCGGTATATATTATGGAAAGTCTAAACCCAATGACAGTAACGATTTTCTAGAAGATTTTATTGTAGAAGCCAAAAAACTTTTGACTGATGGCATTGATGTGCATGGTCATAATAAAAAAGTTTTAATTCATGCTTTTGTTTGTGATGCTCCGGCCCGATCATATATTTTAAAAATTAAGGGTCATTCTGGGTATTTTTCTTGCACACGATGTCTTTACGAAGGAGAGAATTGTGAGTCTAGAGTTTGCTTTCCATACTGCAACAACAAATCGGCAGAAAGAACTCATGATATGTATGTAAATATGTCAAATGAAGAGCATCATGTTGGGAAAACAACTTCTAAACTCACTGAATTACCTGGCGTTGATTTAATTCGAAGTTTTCCATTAGATTATATGCACCTTGTTAATTTGGGTATAGTTAAAAAACTTATTCAGTTGTGGTTGTTCAAAGGACCATTAAATGTTCGTTTACCAGGCCGCAGTATAAATGCATTATCTACTGCACTGCTAGCTATTCAGTCCTGCATTCCTTCAGATTTTGTTAGAAAAACTCGTTTAGTACAAGAAGTTAGTCGATGGAAGGCAACAGAATTAAGATTATTTATTTTATATGTTGGTCCAATTGTACTTAAAGATATTATTTCTTCAGATGCATATACTAATTTTATGTCTTTACATGTAGCCATGTTAATTTTACTTAGTCCTAATTATCAACATTTTTTAAATTATGCTAGAGAGTTACTAGATTACTTTGTTAAGACATTTGAACAAATTTATGGAAGTAAACATTGTTCTTATAATGTCCACGCATTACTTCATATATGTGATGATTATGAGTATTATGGACCACTTGATGAATGCTCTGCCTTTGTATTCGAAAATTACATGAAAAATTTAAAATCAAAAATACGCAAGCATGAAAAACCTCTTGAACAAATTATTAATAGATATTCAGAAATGTATAATAAGCAACGACCAACATCATTACAACGCTCCACACCAAATTATAAATTATCTTTGCCTCATACATGTGGACCATTACTTGAAAATATTTGTGGATCTCAGTTCAAAAAATTTACAACCTACACTAATATAAAATTAAACGTTTCAAATAATTCTGATTGTTATATTTTGACCAAAAGCAATGATGTTTTTAAATGTTTTAATTTTATAAATACCCATGATGACAATGTTGTAATAATTGGTAGAATCTTTGAAGAAAAACATACATTTTACAAAAAACCAGTAGAATCATCTATATTTAATATTTACATAGTTAAGAATCTCTCTAGAAATTTTATTTTTTTAGATAGTTCACAAATTGACTGCAAAATAATGTTATTGAACTACTGTAATTCTTTAATTGCTTTACCAGTTATTCATACTAAATCAAAAACCAATTTCTAATTATAAGTAAAATTATTATTTAATAAATATGTTATTATGTAAGAAGTTGTCTTATTTTTATTATATTAGTTTAAATAGCGATAATCTATAAAGTCCTATAGAATATTTTTGTTGATTTTGTCAATATTTTTTACTGTGTCATAATAATAGGTATATGTATAATAAATAATGTATATAATACCTATTCTTAATTTATTATTATAAACAAACTTATTTATATTTATTTACCTACATTTTCATTATTTTTCTAGTTATTATTTTTTTTTTTATGAAAACTTAATTAGAAGTACAAAAAACTATGATGTGGTTTGTCGTTCATTTTTTTAATGATGAATCAGTGGAAGCAGTCCCTGACACGTGGCTAAAAAAAAATA
>NW_026083165.1:0-65059 GCF_020184175.1 Aphis gossypii
GTTATAGCTGCTCAAAATTAGGTGGTTTGAGGTTTTCAAGTGTTCATTCTCAGTGTCTCACAGGTTATTACGGCTAATTACATTGATTAAAATTTAAAACACAATTATTGTTTGTAAAGACCCATAGTCAAATAATAAATTGTTATCGTTCGACCCAAGGTAATAATATCTTTATAGTTTGGTACCTGCCAATACTACTAATACTTACAACACGAATACGGATTATGGACTTTGGACAGTAGTGGACTTTGATATTTTAGCTACCTCGTTAAGGTAGGTCTAAACACTTTAGCTGACTCCGACAGGAGAAGGTATATTTTTACAAATTATGTAAAAGAAAAAAAAGGAAACCAACGTTTTGTAGAAAACGACGTACTTAACGTATTTTATTTGACAAAACAAAAAATAATAATTAAGTAGAAAAAAAATGTAAACGGACGATTGTCGGCGGAACAAAAATACAAAATGTCGTAACGGACAAGAAAAAATAAAACGCGTGACAAGTTTAAAGCGAGAGGGCTTAAGGTTGTAATGCGTCGTGTCGAATCGCGAAAACAGGAGTGAGGACTCGAGGCGAGCGAGAAAAAGCTTGGAGCCCGTAACGGCGAAAACGTTAGCGCGCGAGGCGGGAGAAAAAGTTAAGATGGCGCGTCGTGGCGCGATCAAAGACGATACGAAAAAATACAATATAACAAATAAACGTTTACAACATAATACAATAAAAATACATCGGCGTTAGGAACGGAAAACAAAATAGTGACGACAATTATAATACGGCGGACGCGCTAGCGTAAGTGGTGATAACACGTCGTAATCACCACAATATCTATGATATCCATAGATATTAAAGAATGGATAGGCCATTTGTGCTTATCATACGGGCATGAATTAGAAATAATTTTGAGGTTATAGAGGTCTTAACAGAATTAGGATTAATTATTTAAAAATTATTTATAATATTATACAATAAACATATTACATTTTATAATAATAATATTTTAATAATTTATAAATTCCAATATCTATTAATTATCTATACATCCATCAATGATAATAATCACAAAATATAATTTATGATAAGACCTCTGCTAGAGTCAGAGGCATTAATAAAATCTGTCTTTCTCTCTTCCCCATTCCGGCACACTTCCCTCTATACGATTAATATAGCGATGGCCTATCCATTCTTTAATATCTATGATGATATCACAATCAAATTATAATCAAAGTTTGATCATTAACATATTTTACAATTTTTTGATATCATAGTTTAGTGATTACAATATCATAATATGAAACCACAGATATCTATATTATTGTTGTGATACGGTATTATCTCAGTGTCGTGGTATTTGTCGTCGCCGCGTTAAGGTACGGTTTCCTATCTGCGGCTGGCCGCAACGACTAGTCGCAAGTACTGAACGCTGCGTGCCGACTACGTACATTGCACCAGCCCGGCCTATTTTGAAATATTGAAAAATGTTTGCACCAATATTTAGCATGTAATTAGCATGAATTTGCATGACTAAAATTAGAATTTGCATGATATTGGTTTACGGTTAAATCCAAAATTTGATGAGCGGGCTGGAGCAACGTTGCGCTAGCCCGGCCCAATAGAAAAAATATAGATATCGAATATACAAATATATATCAATATTTAGCTCGCCATTTGCATGAATTTGCACGACTATCGCCAGAATTCGCACGACAATTTTTTATGGTTAAAAAAACCGTTTACGTGATTTGCCGTTGCGCCAGCCCGGCCCATTATAAAAATTTCGCGAATTTTGAGATTTTGGCTATTCCAATATTTAGCACGCCATTCGCATGAATTTGCACGACAATTTTTTATGGTTAAAAAACCGTTTTCCTTTCCTGACGTTGCGCCAGCCTGGCCTACAATGGAAATTTTGCGATTTTTGATACGAATAGTGTTTTTTTGCAATAAAATGTACTGTAACGGCCTGTAACACTGTAAAGAGTAATATCATTTTTTGATATCATCAGAAATTTTAAATTTGCATTAATATATTACTTAAAATAAATATAATATTAAAATTGTTACAATTTTTTATGATTAAAAAACTGTTTTCATCACTTACCATTGCATCAGCCCGTTCTATTTTGGAAATTAATTTTTTATATTGTCAAAAAACAGTTGTTGTTACCGACTATTTTGCCAGCCAAACCCATAATCGAAAGATTTCGATTTTTGTCGTTAGATACATATAATATGCTAATTGTTTATTGGTTATAAGTATTACACTTTATTTGAGTTAATTTAAAATAAATAACGTATAAATAACATTTGAGTCAATTTATTGACTGATTTATTTATTTAAAAGGTTAATAAGATAATACCGGAGATCCATTGAATGAATCAACTGAAGAAACAGCTGAAGAGGTCATATAAGGGAAAAGATCTAGAGGCAAGCATGCAAAATTAGAGTACGTTAAAAGAATGAACGACAGAACAGCAATAATAAATAGCATACAAGCTCAAAACGAAGCAATTTTGGGCAGAGAATCATCTACTGACGAGATAGATTTATTTTTTAAGAGCATTGCAATTTCAGTGAAGAAGCTACCTCCCAGAGGCAAAAGTGAAGCTAAACTTAGTATTCTATCTTTAGTTGCACAGCTCGAAGATAAATACCTACATAACACTGGAGCACAACCCACTCAACCGATGTTCCAAATACCCACTCAAATGATGTTTCAAACACCCTCTAGGTCTACAGATTACAACAATATTATGTCACTTTCGAGTACACCATCGCCAAGCCTCAATTCATCATCAGCTACTTCTCAAGGATTTGAGCCATTTATGTACAATAACCAACTATAACTATATCTAAATATATGTATGTATATTATTATAATTATTAATTAACAGGTGTTTTTAATATTTAATGAAATAAAAGTATACATAATATTAAATAATGTCATATAGTATAAGGAATATTGTTTTTAATTTTAATACATATAAAGTTTTTTCGTTTTATTATTTGATATTTAAATATAAAGTTAAATAATATCTTAATATAAATAACTTATGGGTTATTCTGCCACGAAACAGCGCCTTCATTATTAAAAAAAAGTTTATATGCTTCTCTGACGTCAAATCCTTCAGCGTTTGCAAAACCACCTCCTCTTGCAATTGGTATTATATTGTTAATTGGTACTGGTTCTCTTGAGTCAAATTCTCTAAATGCTCGTCCGTTTTCTTCTAAATATGCATCTCTTAGCATGTTATGCAGACAGCAAGCTACTGTAATTAGGTCATCACATGTCGATGGTTCAATGTTTATAGGCTGATAAAAGACGCGAAAAACCTGACTCAATAAACCAAACGCATTTTCCGTCACTCGTCTGGCACGACTTAATCTATAATTAAAATAGACTTTGTCTTATCATCTTTTGAGCTTGTCTTGTATATGGTTTCATTATATGAGTGTGAAGCCTAAAGGCTTCATCCCCACAATAACATGAGATAAAATTGTCGATGACCCTGGTAATTGTTTTGCTTCTGGAAAACCAAATGACCCATCTAATATTTTTTTACCCATGTTCGACTTTAAAAATATTCCACTGTCACCTTCTCTCAAACGAACCAATGTCTACAGCAATAAATTTGTAGTTGGCGTCAACCATAGCCAGCAGTACAATTGAAAAATAATCTTTATAATTGAAAAAAAGTGATCCAGTGTTATTTGGACTTCTTATTCTAACATGTTTTCCGTCAATTGCCAAAATACAGTTTGGAAAATTCCATTTTGTTCAAAATTCTAAAGCTTTGACATTAAAATCTACGGTTGATATATCAGGAAGAAATATAGGTGTTAAATGTTTTTTTAAAGCTGACAGTGTTTTTTTGACAATTAGACTGATATAGCTATGTGAAATCCTAAATGCAAACGACAGTGATCTAAACGATTCCCCTGTTGCAAGATACCTACGGATTTAATAAAATATATTAATTGTTTTAGGTAGGTAACTAATACTTTAAATATTGCTTGTTATTTTGAAATATAGGTATGTAAATTCTAATCACTGTTTCTAATCACTGTTGTGAAGTATTTGAGTGTACGAACTTGATACGATTACGATAAATACCAATTACTATTATTATTATTTAACTAAAATACTTCATAATTAAATATTTTAATAAATGTAATTTAACTATTTTAATTAATTATGATAATTAATGGAATACAATATTTAAAAGTTACTTGTAAAAATTATGTGTTCTGCAGGTATTAATAAATGTAAATGTAAAACATTGTTCATAAAAAGTTATTAGAGAAAATTCAACGTCTTAACAAAATTGGTCAAAATCAGGAAAATTGCAAATATTTTGAGTTTTAAGTTAATAAAATGTTCTATTTTTATAGCTAAGGATTGAACATAATAATATCTAATATTAATGTAATTTTGTTTCTAGATCATAAGTAGTTCAAACTGTAACCGAAATATATAATAAATATAAAACACTGTTTTTTTAATAGATATTTTAAATTCGAATTTGGACATAATAAGATATTTTAATTTTCAAGTGCAATGTGATTGGTTAAAATTAATTAAAACTATATATTAGCTTACTTAATTATATTTACCTTAAAGTAACTGCCAATTTTTCGTAAGGTTGAATCGGAACGTCTCGCTAGCACCGCCCATTCAAAAATTTGAAATTTTTTTTTCGCGGAAAATTAGCATGCAATTAGCATGCATTTGCACGACTACTCCCAAAATTTGCATGACTAAGTTTACACCCCTATGACAAAAAATGTCGGGCGGTGCTGGAGAGACGTCTCTCCAGCACCGCCCATCGTGAAAAATTAATTACAATCAACAATTTTACATACCAACATTTAGCACGCGATTAGCATGAATTCGCACGACAGACTCCGAAATTCGCACGTGTCTGGTTCGCGAGTAAAACCGGTTCAACGTTTTCGCGCGTCTCGCCAGCACCGCCCAAAATGGAAATTTTTCGAAAACCGACAAACTTGATATACCAACATTTAGCACGCGATTAGCATGAATTTGCACGACAGACTCCGAAATTCGCACGTGTCTGGTTCGTGAGTAAAACCGGTTCAACGTTTTCGCGCGTCTCTCCAGCACCACGTAGTTTAAAAATGTCGAAAGTCAGTGCACAAAACGTACGTTGCACCAGCCCGGCCTATTTTGAAATATTGAAAAATGTTTGCACCAATATTTAGCATGTAATTAGCATGAATTTGCATGACTAAAATTAGAATTTGCATGATATTGGTTTAACGGTTAAATCCAAAATTTGATGAGCCGGGCTGGAGCAACGTTGCGCTAGCCCGGCCCAATAGAAAAAATATAGATATCGAATATACATATATATATATCAATATTTAGCTCGCCATTTGCATGAATTTGCACGACTATCGCCAGAATTCGCACGACAATTTTTTATGGTTAAAAAACCGTTTACGTGATTTGCCGTTGCGCCAGCCCGGCCCATTATAAAAATTTCGCGAATTTTGAGATTTTGGCTATTCCAATATTTAGCACGCCATTCGCATGAATTTGCACGACAATTTTTTATGGTTAAAAAACCGTTTTCCTTTCCTGACGTTGCGCCAGCCTGGCCTACAATGGAAATTTTGCGATTTTTGGGATACGAATAGTGTTTTTTTGCAATAAAATGTACTGTACGGCTAACGGTGTAACACTGTAAAGAGTAATATCATTTTTTGATATCATCAGAAATTTTAAATTTGCATTAATATATTACTTTAAAATAAATATAATATTAAAATTGTTACAATTTTTTATGATTAAAAAACTGTTTTCATCACTTACCATTGCATCAGCCCGTTCTATTTTGGAAATTTTTATATTGGTCAAAAAACAGTTGTTGTTACCGGCTATTTTGCCAGCCAAACCCATAATCGAAAGATTTCGATTTTTGTCGTTAGATACATATAATATGCTAATTGTTTATGGTTATATAAGTATACACTTATTTGAGTTAATTTAAAATAAATAACGTATAAATAACATTTGAGTCAATTTATTAAAAGGTCGTATTTGATTAACATACTAAATGGTATAAAATAAAAATTCACATGGTACTTTTGTATTCATAACTATAAGAAAAACAAAATATAATTTATTTAATTTGCTTTTTACATGATTAAATTTAAAATGTTCATAATAATATCTCTACGTTGTAAGCTTGTAACATATTTTGTATTTGTGTATACTAATAATACGATATTTGATTATGTTGATGGCTGGAACAATATATTATTTCGATTGTGTTCTAAATAAAAAACGATTGTTTTGCTAGCAAAGGTCCTGTTCAAAAAAGAAATATCCTGGTACATTATCAAAATCTACACGTGATATTTACTTTATATCATATCAAGTAAATAACGGCGAAATGATTAAAGAGCTACAATCATTTTTGAACGAACGTGTGAATACGGAAAATGCAAGATGTATTGATAATTGCACTTCATCAATTTCAATTCAATTGTCAAATTTAATCATGTAAAAAGCAAATTAAATAAATTATATTTATGCTTTTCTTATAGTTATGAATACAAAAGTACCATGTGAATTTTTATTTTATACCATTTAGTATGTTAATCAAATACGACCTTTTAATAAATTGACTCAAATGTTATTTATACGTTATTTATTTTAAATTAACTCAAATAAAGTGTAATACTTATAACCAATAAACAATTAGCATATTATATGTATCTAACGACAAAAATCGAAATCTTTCGATTATGGGTTTGGCTGGCAAAATAGCCGGTAACAACAACTGTTTTTTGACCAATATAAAAATTTCCAAAATAGAACGGGCTGATGCAATGGTAAGTGATGAAAACAGTTTTTTAATCATAAAAAATTGTAACAATTTTAATATTATATTTATTTTAAAGTAATATATTAATGCAAATTTAAAATTTCTGATGATATCAAAAAATGATATTACTCTTTACAGTGTTACAGCCGTTACAGTACATTTTATTGCAAAAAAACACTATTCGTATCCCAAAAATCGCAAAATTTCCATTGTAGGCCAGGCTGGCGCAACGTCAGGAAAGGAAAACGGTTTTTTAACCATAAAAAATTGTCGTGCAAATTCATGCGAATGGCGTGCTAAATATTGGAATAGCCAAAATCTCAAAATTCGCGAAATTTTTATAATGGGCCGGGCTGGCGCAACGGCAAATCACGTAAACGGTTTTTTAACCATAAAAAATTGTCGTGCGAAATCTGGCGATAGTCGTGCAAATTCATGCAAATGGCGAGCTAAATATTGATATATATATATGTATATTCGATATCTATATTTTTTCTATTGGGCGGGCTAGCGCAACGTTGCTCCAGCCCGGCTCATCAAATTTTGGATTTAACCGTTAAACCAATATCATGCAAATTCTAATTTTAGTCATGCAAATTCATGCTAATTACATGCTAAATATTGGTGCAAACATTTTTCAATATTTCAAAATAGGCCGGGCTGGTGCAACGTACGTTTTGTGCACTGACTTTCGACATTTTTAAACTTACGTGGTGCTGGAGAGACGCGCGAAAACGTTGAACCGGTTTTACTCACGAACCAGACACGTGCGAATTTCGGAGTCTGTCGTGCAAATTCATGCTAATCGCGTGCTAAATGTTGGTATATCAAGTTTGTCGGTTTTCGAAAAATTTCCATTTTGGGCGGTGCTGGCGAGACGCGCGAAAACGTTGAACCGGTTTTACTCGCGAACCAGACACGTGCGAATTTCGGAGTCTGTCGTGCGAATTCATGCTAATCGCGTGCTAAATGTTGGTATGTAAAATTGTTGATTGTAATTAATTTTTCACGATGGGCGGTGCTGGAGAGACGTCTCTCCAGCACCGCCCGACATTTTTTGTCATAGGGGTGTAAACTTAGTCATGCAAATTTTGGGAGTAGTCGTGCAAATGCATGCTAATTGCATGCTAATTTTCCGCGAAAAAAAAAATTTCAAATTTTTGAATGGGCGGTGCTAGCGAGACGTTCCGATTCAACCTTACGAAAAATTGGCAGTTACTTTAAGTAAATATAATTAAGTAAGCTAATATATAGTTTTAATTAATTTTAACCAATCACATTGCACTTGAAAATTAAAATATCTTATTATGTCCAAATTCGAATTTAAAATATCTATTAAAAAAACAGTGTTTTATATTTATTATATATTTCGGTTACAGTTTGAACTACTTATGATCTAGAAACAAAATTACATTAATATTAGATATTCATTATGTTCAATCCTTAGCTATAAAAATAGAACATTTTATTAACTTAAAACTCAAAATATTTGCAATTTTCCTGATTTTGACCAATTTTGTTAAGACGTTGAATTTTCTCTAATAACTTTTTATGAACAATGTTTTACATTTACATTTATTAAATACCTGCAGAACACATAATTTTTACAAGTAACTTTTAAATATTGTATTCCATTAATTATCATAATTAATTAAAATAGTTAAATTACATTTATTAAAATATTTAAATTATGAAGTATTTTAGTTAAATAATAATAATAGTAATTGGTATTTATCGTAATCGTATCAAGTTCGTACACTCAATACTTCACAACAGTGATTAGAAACAGTGATTAGAATTACATACCTATATTTCAAAATAACAAGCAATATTTAAAGTATTAGTTACCTACCTAAAACAATTAATATATTTTATTAAATCCGTAGGTATCTTGCAACAGGGGAATCGTTTAGATCACTGTCGTTTGCATTTAGGATTTCACATAGCTATATCAGTCTAATTGTCAAAAAAACACTGTCAGCTTTAAAAAAACATTTAACACCTATATTTCTTCCTGATATATCAACCGTAGATTTTAATGTCAAAGCTTTAGAATTTTGAACAAAATGGAATTTTCCAAACTGTATTTTGGCAATTGACGGAAAACATGTTAGAATAAGAAGTCCAAATAACACTGGATCACTTTTTTTCAATTATAAAGATTATTTTTCAATTGTACTGCTGGCTATGGTTGACGCCAACTACAAATTTATTGCTGTAGACATTGGTTCGTTTGGCAGAGAAGGTGACAGTGGAATATTTTTAAAGTCGAACATGGGTAAAAAAATATTAGATGGGTCATTTGGTTTTCCAGAAGCAAAACAATTACCAGGGTCATCGACAATTTTATCTCATGTTATTGTGGGGATGAAGCCTTTAGGCTTCACACTCATATAATGAAACCATATACAAGACAAGCCTCAAAAGATGATAAGACAAAGTCTATATTTAATTATAGATTAAGTCGTGCCAGACGAGTGACGGAAAATGCGTTTGGTTTATTGAGTCAGGTTTTTCGCGTCTTTTATCAGCCTATAAACATTGAACCATCGACATGTGATGACCTAATTACAGTAGCTTGCTGTCTGCATAACATGCTAAGAGATGCATATTTAGAAGAAAACGGACGAGCATTTAGAGAATTTGACTCAAGAGAACCAGTACCAATTAACAATATAATACCAATTGCAAGAGGAGGTGGTTTTGCAAACGCTGAAGGATTTGACGTCAGAGAAGCATATAAGGACTTTTTTAATAATGAAGGCGCTGTTTCGTGGCAGAATAACCCATAAGTTATTTATATTAAGATATTATTTAACTTTTATATTTAAATATCAAATAATAAAACGAAAAAACTTTATATGTATTAAAATTAAAAACAATATTCCTTATACTATATGACATTATTTAATATTATGTATACTTTTATTTCATTAAAATATTAAAAACAACCTGTTAATTAATAATTATAATAATATACATACATATATTTAGATATAGTTATAGTTGGTTATTGTACATAAATGGCTCAAATCCTTGAGAAGTAGCTGATGATGAATTGAGGCTTGGCGATGGTGTACTCGAAAGTGACATAATATTGTTGTAATCTGTAGACCTAGAGGGTGTTTGAAACATCATTTGAGTGGGTATTTGGAACATCGGTTGAGTGGGTTGTGCTCCAGTGTTATGTAGGTATTTATCTTCGAGCTGTGCAACTAAAGATAGAATACTAAGTTTAGCTTCACTTTTGCCTCTGGGAGGTAGCTTCTTCACTGAAATTGCAATGCTCTTAAAAAATAAATCTATCTCGTCAGTAGATGATTCTCTGCCCAAAATTGCTTCGTTTTGAGCTTGTATGCTATTTATTATTGCTGTTCTGTCGTTCATTCTTTTAACGTACTCTAATTTTGCATGCTTGCCTCTAGATCTTTTCCCTTATATGACCTCTTCAGCTGTTTCTTCAGTTGATTCATTCAATGGATCTCCGGTATTATCTTGGTTACTTTCAACTATTGTCGAGTCTTGATCATTGCACACATTTGATACCGTGCTAAAATATTAAAACTCTAGTAAAATTAAAATATGAATAAAAGTACGAAATTGATATATTTACTTACACTCTTTCATACTCAACATTATCCAAAAATGACAAATGACCAGCTAAAGGCCATTTTTTTTTGGACAATATGGCCGGAGATCCAGTACCAAGTTTTTTTTTGTGCCTCATGTGGGTATCACGTATATTCCGCCATCGATATTTGCAATCCTCAGCTATAATATGTATATAATATAATATGAATTAAAATATTTATTCACTGAATATATTCTGAGCTTTAACCTTATTTATTAGAATGCGACGTTCTAAAAATTGTTAATCTATATATACTTACATGATTTACCAACTACAACCGAAATATTGTTCCAACATTTATTTAAATATCCATAGTCTTTGTGTTTTTCGAGAGAACTATCATAAATAGCACGTTCTTTCTCTACTTCAACAACTAAAATTTCGTCCTCGTTGGGCAAAAATTTTAACGTTATATTTTTTGACATAATTATTTTATATTGCGTTAAATAACTAATAAATTAAACACAAATAAACAATTGAAAATACGCATGCGACTGATGGATAATACTGCTATTGGATCACTACAGTCGCAAGCCGCAACGACTATTTTTAACACGCTCGCGTCGATCGCACATTGGAAACCACGTTCGCAGTTTAAATATAGATCAGTCATTGCGACTAGTCGTTGCGTTCAGTCGTATGCGGTCAGTCGCAGATAGGAAACCGTACCTTTAGCGTATAATTATTGTATTATGTGTCTTGTGTGTTATATCTATGGATGTGTATTTTAACCGTGTATTCCCACGTCGCCGAAACCTAATTTGCCGAATCCCAATTCGCCGTCTGTATTGAACGTCCAATTGTAACGACGTCTGGATCTCGCGCTACCCCCCGCCAGCCCGCGCTCCTCGGTTCGTTACGACCGTTACGCTCGATTCGCGTTTCCCTTTTTCGCACTCTTTTCTCGACGTCCGAATCGTCAAGTTCACTAAGCTCCGAGCTGTACCTTTTTTACTGGTTATCGACCGACTTTCCGGTATAACCTCGTGCGCCGACGATCTACGTTAGTTTTTTGTAACTCTCACGTACGCGTCTCTTATATCTTTTTTCTTATTGATATTGTGTATTTTTATTATTTGCGTGTTGTCAATAAATCTTATTTCGTACACTCGAAATTCTTTCGAGTACTTTATTTCACGCTCCCGTCCTTCTTTCAGGCAACGGAGGTCCGACTTACACGCGGCCAACAGGCGCGTAAGTTGCTGGCTGATAGTGCGTCAACCATGGGCGCCCATAAGTAAAATTTTAGGGGGGGTCAAAATAAAAAATTCTCAAATGTAAAGATAATAATTATATTATGGTTATATTTATTGAGTTACAAGTTTTTAATATTTTTTGTCCAGGGGGGGCAAGTGCCCCCCCTTACCCCTCCCAATGGGCGCCCATGGCGTCAACTCAACCACTATCGCCACATTATACTAGATAAGGTAATCGCGTCGTTGCACATTGGAAATAGTGAAGACAGATCTCAAGCGCTTATCAGTGCTTTATCACTTTGCCGCCATACTGCTGGTTGGCAAAATATTCGAATTTTCTACTGCTACGAGCGTAATATATTACATAAATTCGATACTTCTATACATAACTTACAAGTTTATGACTTCAGATTTTAGATCTGATTCCGACGGTTGTATTTGGAGTCTTCAAAAACCGCCAACTTCTTAAATGATGTGTTGTTATAGATTTTACTAAGTATTTTATAGCAATGGTATTAAGACCAGGTATGTATGAATAACTCGTCTTTTATAGTTGTTTATTAGTATAATTTTTACATCAATTTATAAGTCATAACACAATATACAACAAACAACATACACATAAGTACATAACATTATTGATGGTTAAATAATATTAATTTGGTCAATAAGCGACGTTTACTAACGTCTGCACTTGTTTTTAACTTGGCCACATAATGAAGACGAACTCTCAATATTGCTTGCAAATTAAAGTGACTAAATTCAATTTGTGTTTTACCAAAAAACTGTCATTTGCACAATTTAAATCTTTAAAATTACTATAATTATATACATGATTTTTAACGGAAAGGATTATTTTTTGATTTAAGCCTGGAATTAAAGAATAAAAATTTGATGTTAATTGAATTAATGTACTTTCAATAAATTTAACAATTACTACCACATTCTTTGAACTTTTTATTAATCCTCCTCTATTTTTTGAATGGGGATATTTATGACTATAACTGTGTTCAGATTCATTTTCTATCATACTATTGGCACAAGTTTGACAATCAATTTTTTTATAGACACTTCTAACGATAAATCCACGAATATAATATAAAATATTGTCTCTCACTAAATCAAAATTATCAAAATAAGGCAGAAAATTTGATAAATTTTCATTTTCTTCTTCTTCAATAACATTGTCTACTAATGTTTTTTTCGCCCAGCGTATCTCAAAAACACTTTCAGAACCTGTGTTATCTAGTGCAATACAATTAGCAGCATATGATGAAGAAATTGAATTTTTTAAAAGGATTTGTTTCAAAGCTGTTCTAAGTTTTGTCGTATACTCCGACTACTTGGACGTATACCAAAATGAAGTAAAACACAAAATAACGCAAAGTACTTTATTTGAACGCGACGTCCAGTGGTAATCGAGTCACACGATCACCACCAATGACCCCTTTTCTGCCTTAACCATATCTCTTATATACTAAATTTACAATTGAGTAATTATCGATTGTTACATCTTTCTCTTATTATACTAATTTACATTTGATAGACCTTAACATACGTAATTATTATTTTAACCCGATTAATAACTATTTTATTTACATTTATTACTACTATGTTTTGATGAATATGCTAACTAAAATATAAAATTTTAACAACACTATGTTTCACAATTGTTATCTTAACCAATTTAAATTCTATTTTTTATTATTGCTTAATTATTGAAATTCATTAAATCCTAATACAACAGTTCTAAAGCATTTGGATTATTATTGTTTCCAAAACTCTGCCTTATTTTCAAGAAAAACATTTCAAGGTGGTCCTGGGAAAACTTGTATGTTAGGATGTACTTATATTCAGTAGTATAAAACAATTCATCTGCTATGCTAAATATTGATTTAACTGCTACAGCAAATCCTAAAGGGGAAATGAAAGCTGTGTGGGGCAGATTTTTCGAAGATACTTTAATAGGTTTTCATTTAAAATAAATTTATATTTACCAAGAATAAATGTTTTACGTGGAATTAAATAAAGAAATTTTCCTTCGATATTTGTAAGTTTTAATAAGTACTCAATTTGGAGTATAATTATACTTCTCATTCTATCAACATCATTTCTATACAGAGGTTTTTTAAAACCTTTTCCAAATGGATTGCGACTATTTAAAAAATCAAATGTTCTGTCGATTACTCTAATAAATGTTTCAGTTGGTTCACCTGAAATTAATCAAAAAATATTTATGTACAGATTATGAACATTTATGTACAATACTTGATCTCAACTGCTTTTAAATGTAGGTTATTTATATATCTGAAAATTTCTAGAGCATCAGCTGTTGATGAGGATAAAGTTTGTGCTGCAAGTTTTACCTTCATGATATTTTTCTTCCAATCAATATGGGTGTTAGATAGCTTATTTGCGACATTTAACCCTAGGTTTTCTTGAACTTAAATAAAATTAAAAATATTTAATGTAAATTTAATTAATATAATACAATTAATTCAATATAATTTATACCTGTATTTAAATTCCTAATGTATGACCAATTAATAATATCGTCATTGTGTTTGAATTGCTGATAAGTAGCTAGTGCATTGCGGGCAAGTTTAAGATTATGACAAGCATCAGGCACATAATATATCTATTTATTAATTTAAAACCATTTATTAATATTAATGTTAAATTAAGTTCAACATAATAATGTTCATTACCTTCCAATCAATTCCAGGAATACTAAATGATTCACATATTTCTTCTTAAGAACCATTTAGTTTGTACCCCCAAGTGTGTCATAGTTGACAAGTTGGTCGTAGTTCAATCACAAGTGACGCCCCAAACTCTAGCCCCGGCTTCTTTAGCCATTTGAATTGCAGTGGTGACGAGTCCAGCTTGAATTATAGCTGTACTTTTTGCCTGCAAAAAATATCCTATTGGCCATTTCCATTTGCCATTGAGTCCAACCAACATAAAAAATAATGATTCAGTGGCTGGGGTTTCCTGAGTTTCAATTTGTATGCCACCAAAATCATAGTACCCTACAAATCTATCATCTTTTCCATCAAATACAATTTTTTTTCTTATTGACATACTGTCAAAAACTAAATTACAATCTTTCCCATTAGCTGGAATTAACTTAATGCTCTAAAAAAATTCTTTAAAAAAACCCGGTTTGACTTTAACTGTTAAGATCCAATTAGCAATTGAAAATGGATTAGGAAGAGTTAGAATAGTACTGAAAAAGTATACATAAATAATTATAATGAAACCATAAATGCATGCTTCTGGAAGATAATAGATATAGATAAGTTGTTAAAGACTAATAAGATGTATATTTAAATTAATTAAAAATAGACATTCAACAAATTAATAAAAAAGCATGAATTATGCTTAGAAGCAGAAAATTCAAGCAATATATTTCATAAACAAATTTTGGTATTTGTATAGCAGGTGATCTACGAATAGAGTGATCTACGAATTTTTAATAACAAATATTTTTAAAATAATTTTATCATATAATTATTTAATAGAACACAGGAACAAAATATTCTCGTTTCTGGTAACATAATAATAACTAATAATTATAATACGAGAGATCGCATAGTCATAATAATTAAATAATATAATAATAATAAATTATTAATTTAAAAAAATAATTTTCGATAAGTAGTCTATAAAAAAAAAGTTAAACTTATTTAAGCAAAATCAACATTTATTAAGGGTTAGTTAATAATCATTGATTACATTTGTCTCATTTAAGACAATAATAAAATGGTGTCAAAACGATAACAATCAATAGTTAATACTATTAGTACTACTAATACTACTTTTATACAATAGTAAATTCTTGAATTATAAGGTTAATTATAATAATAACTTGTAGGCTATAACTGTACATAAAATAATTAAAATTAACTTAACTGTATAATAATGATAATTAACAATAAAAAGCTAAGAAAAAACAATATAAAATTGAATTGAATTGCTAAAAAGTATGTATGTATGTATAATTTAATAAAGTATTATATTTTACTACTGTGAATATTATTTAAAATATGTATCCATAAATAAATGGAAATATATTATGTATAAAATATTTTTTTGGGCTTTTTTCCGACATGTGTTTTTTAGTTTTGGTTTTATTTCCGTGGTCATTTTTTCCACGATTCAATTTGTAGATCACCTTGTCACGTAGCACAAGTTAATAAAAGTAATAATAGGAAAAGGACAAACGAATGAAGTAACAACAAATGTATGTGATATTACACAGCAATTAATATAATAATAAAATAAAACAACACTCTCGAAAGGTAATACTTTCGTGGCACAATTCGCAAGAGAAAATATAACGAATGAAAAAAAAAAAACAAACCAAAATAAAGTCGACAGGGAGAAGAATATATATATATATATATATATATATATATATAGATTTTAAATGAAGCCACTGTCGCTAAAAACAAAAAAAAAGAAATAAAAGATAATATTTCACAACAAGTCGCGGAAATGCACGGACTGCGAAAAACGGCGGCGGGCGGAGATCAGTCGTAACGAACGGTTAACAACAGACAAACGCCGCCGAAGCTCTCGGCGGTCGTCACCCACGTCGCGGGAGCTTCGGGGCTCATCGCCGACTCAGAAACTGGTTCGATTAATCGCTCGGGCGTCCCGAATGATTATTGAACGAGTGGTGATACCTAGGCAAGGGGGTCTAGAGGGTGAGATCGCGGTATTCGTGCGACACGACCGTGTCAACCTGCTACACTTTTTGCCCACATTTTTAAACATTGATATTTACCGCTGAAACTATTTTCTATTATATTTACTGGTTCACCATCAATTGACCTTTAGTTTTCAAATCATTCAATAATTCTTGTAGGTTAAGTATTTTTATATTTTTTCTTCTTAACTTTTGCTGTAGTTTTTATTTTTTTTTCAAAAAAAGTTCACTGGTGTAAGTGTTGACTGCAGTGGCGGTTCTGGCATAAAATTTTTAAGGAGGCAACAATTTTGCACCCTTCTAAACATTTATTTTATTTAAAAACAGTATTCTTTCTTTAAAAATCTGTTAGAGGACTGTTTCCTTTTTATTATTTCTCATACTTAAAATTATTTACTGGTATATAATGTATAATAGGTATACAATATACTATATATCTTTAATTTGAATAAAACTTAGACACATAAACCTATAAAGAGTTCTTCTAGTAAATAAAGTTTTGAGTTACAAATAATTGAATATTTATAAATTGATTTAAAAGAAAAATTTATAATCTAAATAATAACAATTTTTAGTTTCTAAATTGAAAAACATCATACAATTTTAAGTAGGTAACTAAAATAAAAGTACCTACATAAAAACATACTTGAATAATAATAAAAATTATAACAGATTTTAGTTTATATATAATATTATACTTTGTATATTAATTCAATAGTTCTATCTTTTTTACTGGCATATATATTAATATGTCTTCGTAAAATGGTTCATTTTCTTTGAGCTGTTGGATTAATACTTTTTCAATGGATATTGTAGACAAAGAACTTAAACGCTGTTGAGATGTACTGTTTCTTAAATAAGTCTTAATACTTTTCAGACAAGAAAAACTTCTTTCGACAGAAACACTAGTAGAAGGAATGGTTAATATTAAGGAAAATAACTTATATACTTCGGGCATAACTTCCTTTAAGCCATCTTTTTCAAAAATCTTGATCATATCATAAATATGTGGTAGATTATGATAGTTGACATTATTATACAACACTTCTAGTTCTACTTTTAATTTGTCCACATTATGAAAAATATTAGAATAAGTTTTTATAAGATTATTTAAAGCACATGTGGGGAATATACCACAATATAATATAATATAATATTGTGGTATATTATAATATAATATACCACAATAATCTTTAAATTTTGTAATGTCAGCTAATTGTAAAAATATTAATCTATAAGTATCCTTAAATCTAACACTTAACTGCATTAAAATATTATCAATAATTTCAAAAAATAAAATTCTATAATTTGATTCCATATTGGTATTGTTTCTAGAAGGTTTGGGCAATTTAGTTAAAGTAACTGCATTATTATATATTTTTAAAAATTCTGTTTCGTTTCTTTTGTTTTTTATAAGATCACATACAATACTTATTTTCCTTAAACAATATTCAATATCAAATGATTTTAAATGATCAAATGATTGAAGATTTTTTAAATGTCCAACTGCTCCACAAATAGAATCAGATGATGACTTAGGATCATTTATTATAGCTTCAAAAACTTCTTTAAAGTTAATCCATTCTTTAACTAATAAATGTATAATTTTTGATCTAGATGTCCATCTTGTCTGTACAAACTGGGGAATGCGTTTGCCTATAATGCTATCTACCACATTAGTACGGGATGTTGAATTATGAAAAAAAGCAGATATTCAAGTAATATTGGCAAAAAATATGCGACATGTCTTATTACTATTACATCCATGTTGCAATACTAAATTTAATTTATGTGCAAAACAATGAGTAAATAATGCATTAGGTGCAATTTCTTTTATTCGAGCTTGTAAGCCATTTAAATTCCCAGCCATCACACTAGCACCATCATAGCACTGACCAACCAATTTTTTTTCAATATTAAACTCTAGTAAAAGAGAAGTGATTAAATTAAATAATCCTTCAGCAGTATGATCTTCGCTGACATCATAAAAACCAAAAAAACGTTCAACTAATTCAGACTTATTAGTTATGTATAGAGGTCGGATTTTTATGATTTTACATATTTGTTTCTAGTTTATGCAGTTAAATGGGAGTGAGAAATCTTTAAGATTCATGAAACACAGAATTCACAGGAAAAAATTTATTTTGCATAAAAAAGCATATTTTAGGGGTTAGAGAATATTTAACACGTTAAAGAATATTTGAGAATATTTTTCTAACATCGGCATATAATGAACAGAATTCACGTATATCAGCACTTTGATAAATACAATGTTCACTAAATGATTTATTTCTGGGTTTTAATAAAAATTAATCTCCATGTATTCCTTATCGATTGCGATAGCACATCGGTTATTTCGTTAGCTGTCACGACTATTCTCGTCGTCTACTAGTTGTCCGTCGCGTCGCGTCGAGTGTTGATATCTGAGTTACTGTCTATACTCTATAACTAGGGAACGGATTTTATTGTAATAAAAAAATTAAAATATGTACATAAATATGTACTTATTTTTAATGAAATATGTAAAAAAAAAAATTAAAATATGTAATAACCGCTTAACAAAAAAATGAATACAAAAAACAATATAATATATATAAAAAATTTATCTCTTATCTACTTCTTAAAACAATGTGAGACTACATATTCTCTAAGATTTATAAATGTAAAATGGCGGCGGTTTGGACATAAAATGTTTTTATATTGACTAAATGAACGTTCCACATCGACTGATGTAATGCTAGCATACTTCATATTTACTATCTCTAGTGGTGTGAGTTCGACATCCAATAATTCTGTTGGATTTAGTCCTTGCAGTATATCTCTAATTATTTTTAAATTTTTCAGTCCTTGATTTTTTTCTATCACATATTTACATTTTTCTCTAACTACATCTCCTATGCGACCTTGACATTTTTCTAATTTCTTTTGCGATTCTTCAACAATGCATAAACTTTCTGATAAGGCATATTTCTAGTTTCCTTGTTTTATATAGTATGAATTAAAAACCAAAATTAGCTGAAATGTGTATTAAATTATTTTTTAAATTATTATTTTCCATCAAATTATTTGCTTTATCGATAGAGGTGGTAGTTTCAGTATTTAGATTTGAAATTATATTTTTAATTTTTTCGAAATTTTCACAATAATACAAAGCGGCTTCTAACCACGTACCCCATCTCGTTAAAATAGGCTCTGGAGGTAAATTGAGATCGGGGTACAGTTCTTTAAATTTTAAAACTCGACTTGGTGCTTTAAGAAATATTTTATTAACCGTTGCTATTAATTGGTCTACGTCAGGGTAACTTGATCTTATTGTTTCTGCCACCCGATGAAAACCATGCGCTAAACAAGTGACATGTATTAGTTTAGGGAAAAATGCATTTAGAACATTACCTGCTTTACACATATATGGCGCGGCATCGGACAAAAATAAAAATACATTTTCATATTTTACTCCTTCGGGCCATAATAAATTCATTGAATCGTTAAACAACTTAGCAATGGTTTTATGATTGCATTTATCTAACTGCTCACAATTTAAGAGAAACGAATTACAAGGCTCAGAACTAAGTTTACCAACAATAACATTACCCACATATCTACCATCCGCATCAGTCGACTCGTCAATAGAAACCCAAATAGGTCCATCCTGTATATTTTGTCTAATTGATGTTAAAGTCTCCTCATAAATTACATTTACATATTTTTTCCTTATCGTACTTTCTTCTGGAATGTTTTTGCCAGTATATTTTTCTAGAAAATCCTTCAATGCTGGATTTTTTAGTTTAAAAATTGGAATGTCAGCACGAATAAATGCTCGGCATAAATCAGTATGAAATGTTGACGAATTATCATCAGAAGATAAAAATTGTTGCTTAAATTTATTTTGACGCTCTTTATTTTGTTTGTGTTTGGTGGTAGAAATATGTTGACTTACTTGAAAGCGCTGGCCTATTGATACCGACTTTTCACAACATTTACAATATAAAACTTTACCATCGCTTTGAAATGTTTCATTTGGAAATTCTTTTAAATATGCGGCTACTTTATTATTGATTGAACTTGCAATTTTAGGCATTTTAAACAATTTTACAAAAAAAACAACAAAATTTCGATGTAAGTACAAAGAAAAAAACAGCTACGATGCAAATAATTACACTAGATCAGTAACTAGACATACACCGAAGACTGAAGAGTGAAACCATAACATTGAATAAACACGTTATCTACTCACTTGTCCACGGTGTATAAAGTACGTAAGTCCATTTATATAATGTAGATAATGTTTATCGTATATCACTTTCTTTTATACTTACATCGTCCGACATTTCCAAGATTGACAAATAATGAACTAGTTCTAATGTATATTGTGGCATGCGGTGTGCCGAAAATAAGTACGTAAATGCCATTTAGATAACGTATAATATTTGGTGGTCGATGAGATAATGTTCGGTCGTCAGAAATCGATGAAAAAATCAAAAATTACTAAAATGTGTACAAAATATGTACTTATTTACCAAATATGTAAAAATATGTATGTATACAAAAATATTTAAAAATATGTAAAATAAATTGGGTTTATTTTAATTAGAACGATCTAAATCGTACACATTTTTAATCAGATTAAAAATATCTCATTTCAATAAAAATATGTATTTACAATAAAATCCGTTCCCTATCTATAACATACAACATACAAATATGCCGAAAACTGCAAGCAGTTTAAAAAGTTTATTTGCTCAATGGATTTCGTCGTACAATAACCAACAAACGATTTTCACGACAGATGGTGCAACAATTTTTTGTCAAGTTTGTGACAAAAATATTCCTTGCACCAAAAAATCACAGGTAACACAACATGTACATACTAATGTCCATATAAATGGTTTAAAACGTAAATTAAATACTTCATCAAAACAATTATTTTTATCAGAAGCTACTCCCAAAGAAAACGACTTAAATGATTTTAACAAAGATTTGTGTCTAGCCTTAGTAGCAGCTAACAATACCTTGGTATAAAATGCAAGTGCCTCAATTTCGTAATTTTTAGAGAAATACACTGGCAAACACATACCAGATGAAAGTGCGTTACGTAAAAATTATCTAGAGCCGTGCTACTATAATACTTTAACAAAATTTAAAATGAAATTGGTGAAAATAATATTTGGATTGCTGTAGATGAAACTACAGATACAAACGGTCGTTATGTTGCAAATTTACTGGTGGGAATATTAAAATCAAATACTCCAACTAACCCATTTCTCCTGTCATGCAAAGTTTTAGAAAAAACTAATCATTCCACTGTTGCTCGGTTTATCAATGACGGACTAAAATTATTATGGCCGTTGGGTGGAAATGACGAAAAAGTGTTAATGTTATCGGATGCAGCTCCATACATGACAAAAACCGGTGATACACTTAAAGTTTTCTACCCAAATATAATTCACGTTACGTGTGTAGCTCACATGATGAACAGGGTTGCAGAGAAGGTCAGAGAAATGTTTCCAAATGGGAACAAATTAATCAGTAATCTAAAAAAAGTATTTTTAAAAGCGCCATATCATGTCCAGATGTACAAAGAAATATTGTCCAATGTGCCATTACCTCCAGAACCTGTATTAACTAGGTGGGGAACTTGGCTGGAAGCCGCTGTATTTAATTGCGATCATTATGAGAGTTTGAAAAATGTTATAGACAAATTAAGTGAAGAAAAGTCGTCAGTCAGTATTGAAAAATGCAAAAACATGTTACACTTACAGTCAGTAAAAAATGATTTAATTTATAAAACTAATTTTCTTCAAATTGTTACAACTATCAAAAGTTTGGAAAAATCAAATACTGCCTTAGTTGATATGATAAATATTATCGAAAACACTTTTACACAATTTGAGCAGATACCAGGAGAAAAAGGAGAAGTAGTAAAGACAAAAATATTGCAACTTCAACAAAAAAACAAAGGATACAAATTTTTGAAAAATATTGGACAAGTTCTTAGTACCTAACACAGTACAACTTCTGGAAAATTATTCACCGACTATGGTAGCCGACTTACAATATTCTCCAGTGACATCGGTTGATGTCGAACGATCCTTCAGCATATACAAGAACATTCTTACCGGCGTACTAAAATGACACCGGAACACATGGAACAATATATAGTTATTAATTGTTATTGTAAAATTAATTAAATTAAATATATTTAAAACCAAATTAATAAAAAATAAATTTAAACTGAATTTTTTTTTAATATTAAAAGAATATTTTGCATATTTAAAGACATAAAACATCATATATCTGGTATTTTAAAAGAATATTAAGAGAATATATTGCCTATTTTATGTGACATAAAAACATCATATTTTAAGGATTTTAAGAGAATATAAATCCGACCTCTAGTTATGTATCTTAAAATTACAGAACATTGTGTTTTCTGAGTTAGGTCTGTAGTATCATCAATTTGTACAGAATAAAACATGGATTGTTTAATTTCATGTTTTATATGATCAGTTAATATTCAGATATACATGAAATTATTTCATTTTGTATGATTTTTGATGTACCTGTAAATTTATTCTGTAATGACTTGTAATGATATTTTACTCTAAGAGCATCTACTAAAATGTAATTCAACTAACTCTCTAAAATTGCCTTTATTTATGGAATTTGAACTTTCATCATGCCCACGGAATGCTAACTCTTGTTTAGCCAAAAATAATACTAAATCAATTATATGTTCCATGCATAACCTATTTAATCTTACATTTTCATTAAAACGCAATTTAAATAATTTGCCATGTTCACTGATTATGTCTATAACAGTACTAGTATTTTTTTCTAAATTTTTTAGATTTAAATAATTGTGAATGTGGTCTTTGGAAACTTCATGTCTCAGAATACTTCTAGAGAGATTTTTAAAATCAGAGTATCCTAATGTGATCCAAACAGAATTTGATTGACTCAATAAAATTCATGGCCAACAGAATAACTTCTGTAAATAAAAACTTCCACATACCCAAGGATGTTTAGTATATACATTTGAATTGAAAGACCTACAAAAAACTTTTGAGCCATTTTTGTCTGCGGATAAATATGTTAAAAAAGGAGTTGGTTTACCTTGTCTAAGTAAATCGTTTTTGTCAACAATTCTCCAACGTCTATAAGGATGTTCTAAAAGTAATACAATCGCGTCATAAACTGGATTCATTTTTAAAAAATATGAAAAAATAACTAATGGAACAATAAAAACTGATTACTTGAATACTTTATTAAGCTCTCACACTCACAGTACCTATCGCCTGTCACACAGAGAATAGAATAATATCAATTCTGTTATTACTTATTATAATATGTGATTAATGATTATACAATTGTCAATTAATAATAATAATTTTATACAATTATCAATTATTATTGATAATAACTTATTTAGTGATAACGTACAATAATCAGTGTTAGGGACACTGAGATAGATAAGATATACTGGAGCGCGGACTCGCCATTCCCGCAATGATACAAAAAACGAGCCGTCTCGAATCCCGCTTCCCCCACCATCGAAGGGCAAAACATTTCATTTTTACATACGATATCACGTGTAGTTATGATTATTTTCGTTCATAATTCTTAATTTATTTTCTTAATTCTTTAACAAATTAAATGTAGTAGTAATTATTCATTACCTTATTGTATTACCATGATTATAATATAAGATATAACGATATGGAAAGTGATCAAGCAGGGATTTTGAGATTTACAATGGACATTTTTGTTTATAAATAGTTGCTCTTGTTAAATAATAAATAAACATTAATAAACTACTATTTAATCTAACATAAAATTACATGACAATTCCTGTCGGGTCAACAAGTTAATATTAAGGATTATTAAGTGAAAATCTATATATTATAAAATATTAATATTTAGGTAGGTACCTACCTATAATAACTTAACTTGTTAGTTATTTTTGTTCAATCAAACTTATTAATATAATATAACTTATTCAGTTAAATTTTGTATTGTTTTAACTTAGCTTTTATAGTTAATTATCATTATTATACAGTTAAATTAATTTTAATTTTTTATGTATAGATATAGCCTACAGGTTATTGTTGAATTTTTTCATGATTGTATAGACTACTTATCGAAAATTATTTTTTATTGATTAAATATTTAATTATATAAAATTATAAAACCATCGGGGCTTCAAGAAACCTCCGGGCCCCTGGCCACAAATAAAACTGTATAAAATGTTAATATTTACTTGTGGAACTGAATACTTCCACCTTTAATGTGCCTATTAGTACATCCAAAAGCTGAACACGAGACAACCATATTGAATATACTAGATATACAAAATTGTAACAAATTACAAACTAACGAAAAGGCTTGAGATTATATAGGCATTTAAGTAATATCTCAGCGATTAAGAACGAAAATAAATCGTTATTTACAAATTCATCGTATTTTCCTATGTAAAAATGAAATGTTTTGCCCTTCGGTGGTGGGGGTAACGTCAAACACGACGGCTCGTTTTTACGGCCGAGTCCGCGCTCCAGTATATCTTATATATCTCAGTGGTTAGGGATTAACTCTTATATCATAAACAATCTAGTTGTACAGTGTACACATGCTTAACACGTTCACTGCTGACTATAATTTGATATACCTGTCACTATGCTGACGAAAATTGGGATGTTTTTTTTAATGACGCCAATTGGCGTCATACGCACCCAGCTCAAATATTTTATTTATATGCGGCATGACGCCAATTGGCGTCATTACTAATTTTTATTAATTTAATACCAAATAATTACTCAAAATCATCAATGTAATGTTGTCATATACTTTAATATAAATTGAAATAAACTTTCTTACACTTAATGAAAAATTAAAATTAAAATTAAAAACTTTTATAAAATATACATAAAAACATATTTCAAAATAATAGTAATAAAAGTATTACAACTGATTTGAATCGTGAAATTTTTTGAAGCATGGTTCTAGACATAGACTGGGCTGCTTTGGACAGCTGGAACAGAAGTATGAAGTGTCTTTTCGTATTTTAGCTAAATAACATAATTGACATCTTTTTCTATTAGCTCTACCATTTTTTCCAATTTCGTGTGTTTCAGGCAAATGTGTAATTTTTGATGGTAAAGAAGTTTTTGATTTTGGTTGTTTTGGCAATAGTTCACTTAAAATAGACATACGATAATCATACAATGAAAGTTTTGGGCCAATGTTGTTTTGATTATATAAATAAAATGAATTCATCAACATCATTTGAATAACATGTATGCCAATTTTTTTGTACCACCGTATAGTTTTTCGCGTAAAAGGATAATAACTATTCATTTGATCTTGGCGGTCAATGCCACTCATAAATCGATTATAGTTCCAAATAGGCTCAGGTTTCATCTGTTCTTTGCCATTTCGATTTTTAGATATAATCATATTATTTTTAAATTCCGTGGATATATAAGTAACATCTCTTTTATCTCTCCATTTTCCAATCATTACACCCTCAGCATACTTTGCAACGGTTTCACCTTTGTTAAGTTTTTTTCTTTGTATACATAAAGGAGTATTTTTTCTATTTGTTCTCAAAGTACCAGTACAAAACGTTTTTTTCTCTAGTAATTTTGTAGCTAAATCAAAACTATTATAAAAGTTATCCATGTACAGTGAGTGACCATTGTTAAACTTTTCAGACATTAAATGTAACACAACATTAGTAGCGTGGCCTTTTCCTCCTATTTCATCTAATGCTCCTGTATAGACGGCAAATTTCAAAATTAGTCCTTGAGGTTCTGTGAGCATATATAATTTAACTCCATATTTATGCCGCTTATTTTGAATATATTGCCGAAATTTAAGACGCCCCCTCCACAACACCATAGATTCATCAAGAGAAAGCTCTTTCTTTGGATAATATATATTATTCATTTTATTATTAAAATGATTAATTAAAGGTCTGATTTTATATAAACGATCCTGAGGTTGATCTTGGTTAGCGTCAATACTCGGAGCAAAATGAAAACATCTCATTAAAATCAAAAATCTATCACGACTCATATAGTCCGAAAAACAAGTGAAGTTGAAGAGGTGGTGTTTTTTCCAGTAGTCATTCAACCTGTTCACTCTTATAGTACCAGTATGAATTATTAAAGCAATAAAAGTTAACATTTCATTTTTATTTGTCGGTTTCCATTGTGATATACGTGAAGTCGGTGCGCTACCAACACGTAGAAACTCAGTTTCGGCATAGATGTTGGTTTGAGAAACCAAAAGATCTATAAAACTATCGTCAAAAAGCAAAAAAAAAAAATGTATAGGATTTTTTTCATTTTCTACTTCAATAAGCAATTCATTTTGCTTAGTAAATGGAAATTCAATCATTTTATTTACATCATCATCCCAAATAATTTCTGTCTCATTATCAGTAATACGAAGCTGAGTTTGTGTATTTATATTTTGTTCAATATCAGAAATTTCATCATCACTCTCAGAAAATTCAATATTTTCACCCATATACTCACTACCAGAATCAGTTAGGTCAAAATTTTCGTCACTATCTGATTCAAAAAGCATTTGTTCGATTCGTGTTTCGTACTCACGACTTGTACAGTTCCGTTTTGGTCGAGATGATCCTGGTTCATCCATATTTGTTATAAAAAAAACACTAAAAAAATTCAATGAAACCGTAAAAAAAGTTTAAATATTGATAAATTATCGAACCAACGCACTGTAATTTTAACATTTATAACAAAACATGAAATAACATTATGCTTGTCACAACTCACAAGTGAAAATGATATCAAAAATAATAAACACAATTGACGAAAAAGGTAACAGATAAAACTGGATAAACCAAAATCTAAAATTAGAATTATCAAGGTACGACTAGCACAAAACGATTAAACAATACTTGAAGATAACGCTGACGAAAACTTATTTGTTTATCCGTAACGCTGATAAAATTATAAAGAAAAGAAAAATCATATATTGATGACGCCAATTGGCGTCATCAGCATACGGGAACAATGCTAAATGACGCCAATTGGCGTCATCAGCAGTGAACGTGTTAATACCTAAACTCTATTTGTTCCCAAAGAATGATTAGTAATTAGCCGCCGAGGCGCAGTGACATTTTCAAACCATAGAGTAATATAGAGGCGGCATTCTGAATAAAAATTGAGTCGGCGATAGACTCCTTCTGCAGTGTTACCATTTCACCAAAGTTGAAATACTGTAACATTATTAACACAGAATTGAATATTTTAATTTGTTTGGAAACATCAACTTAAACTAATAAACTAATAATCATACATAAAAAGGTTTAAAAACATTTTTTTTTCCTTAAGGGGATTGGAAGTGTTGATTTTCTGTCTTTGTCTTACACACGTGGAATATAGGAAAAATAGCTATACGCGCCTGACAAAAATTAAGGTACTTCTAGTTGTTTGATTTAAAATATGTAAAGATGATTGAATTGGCATACAAGTTTACTTTGCATCAGTTGAAGTATATTTTTAATATTTTCAATTTATATTTAATAATAAAAATTGACAAATTTATTAAATTTAAAATATTTATTCTCATCAAAATATTTATTTTAAACAATAAAACAATCGATAAAGTGCTTAGACCGATGCAAAGTAAACTTGTATACCAATTCAATCATCTTTACATATTTTAAATCGAACAACTAGAAGCACCTTAATTTTTGTCAGGCGCGTATAGCTATTTTTCCTATATTCCATGTGTGTAAGACAAAGACAGAAAATCAATGCTTCCAATCCCCTTAATAATAAATTTAACATAATATTGTAAATGGTGTTATAAAAAACAGCATTTAATTTAATAAATTGAAATAGTATTTATTGTTTTTAATAGTAGCTTAAAAAAATTAAATGCAATTGTCTTTTAAATTAAATACTTTTGAAAAAATATCAGGAGTAGTTAATGTTTTTCTTTAATTATTAAAAAATTTCATTATAATTATATAAGTAAATTACTATACAATACAAATATTATATATTACAATTGAAAATCTATATTTATATATTATAATTACAAATATTATGTTATATTACAACTACAAATATTATTTTATATTAAAATTACAAATATTATATATTACAATTACAAATATTATAGGTATATTACAAAGTAAAAAAATAGGTTACTGTCCTTTAAAAAGTGTCAATTTGTTGTACCACATTCTAAGAGATGTGGTTTCGTTATGAGATTTTAAATTATAATTAACTTTAAGTTTAATGTATGTTGATGAAATTGATTTTATTAACAGAGTTACATGGTCTGATAGAGGACTATTACTTTCTGAACTATGGGATTTTAATGAATTAAATATGTTTGAGTTATAAAAATGATAAAGAACTTTAGATTGTAGATATTGTAACGAATTTTCAAGTCTTTTGCTTTTGATATTACGTTAATTTTTATTTAATATTTTACATTTCTTATTTAATTTGATATATGATTACATTATTTTTTTTTTAAATTTTACGACTTAAGGTCGTTTAGTTAAATACAATAAAAAACAAATATGAAGGGGAATGACAATTATTTGAGGAGGGGCCGATATAATGTACACTCACAAAATGGTAATCGTCATTGATCTATCGCTCCGTTTTTCGAAGTGGATATTGACTCTGTCTTTGATGTCTTCTTGGTCGGATAATATCGCTGTACGCACACTATTGGGTGTATATAGTGGAGTATTGAACGTATATTTTATTATATATTAGTATTATAAATTTATTTATAATATATATCATAAAATATACGCGTATGCCTCGTACAACTGAGCGTGATTCCCGCTTAAAGTTAACCTTAAGCGGGCACTGCAGTTCGTCGCGACAACAGTTGCTTGGGTAGCTGTGTGGTCGAAGTGACGTCACCGTTTGAAAGTCAGATATACCTTCCGGTGAGTTCTTGACCAGCTACGGAAAAAAAAGGCCAAAATATGGGAAGCGTGTGTTTTTGACGGCGGCTCGGACGGTCTTATATAGACATTTTGATCTTCTTGACATTGGTATGTTGATATGAGTATTTTGAAGATTTGAGTAGTTTTCTGGTGTAATATTTGTTCCGGGATTATTTTATTATTGTTTTAGAGGTTTTTTGCTCAAAGATGATATAGGTGGTTTTTTTATGAGATAAACTATTGTTGAAGAAAAAAAATAAAAGAGTTGATAAATGACCGGGTCGCAATGACGGCGGCGGGATATACGCCATCTAGATGGTGTTTATATTTGGTCTAACAGACCGTCGGCGATTTTCTGTAATTATATCACGCCAATGTGCGATACAAGAGCGCGACACTGGTTCGATCTTATCTCGTTACAATATAATGAATTGATTTTTTGGTTTTCAAAGTTGTAAGATTTAAGAATTTTTTCAGTTTGTAAACAAATAATTATGACGTCGTCGCTCGGATAAATTAGACCTCCTTTATCACCTCCACTATTTTTAAGATGAATAAGGGAGTTGAATAATAATTCTTTGTTGTTAGAACACAATGAATGTAAACAAGTTTCACAGTTAATTGTTGAAGATAACTTATGTACAACAAACCCGGCAATATAAATAGTAACTTCTTTAGAGAAATTAGATGTTATATTTTGAGTGAATATATAGTCATGATCGTTTATATATGAATCAACTTCTTGGACATTTTCTTCCCGGGAAATTGAATCAATGTTATGGTTAATTGTATTAATATTGATTGTTTTTATAGGATCAGAACTCGAATAGTGTAATATGTCTATATTTTCTAGAGGGATACAATTGCCTGTGTTGAAGTTTTCAATGTTAGTTGAATGGACAACTAGTTTTTTGTAAGCGGATTGAAATTGACGGGATGTAGGGTTATTATTAAAACCTCCCAATGCTCGTACTGATCCAAAAAATAGTTCCAAGTGGTCTTGACTTGTTTTGTACATTTTTATATGGTCTATTTTTTTGGGTTTAATTAAACTTTCATACAATGATAATGCTGAATTTAAACATACAATAAATCCAAAAAATCCAGTTCGCCTGTTTGAGTCAAGTATAGGTACAAACATTTCTTTTTCCTTAACTTTTAGCCCTTTAATATAGTTGGTCATCAAATCCGTAAATGCAATTATCTGCTCAATATTGTCATCACAAATGGCTTTTTTGTTCTCAAAGCATCTGATTGACCTAGAGTTAAGAATATCAAAACCAGCATTAAACATTGAAATGAATTTTACCGTTCCATCAACATTTTCAAAATCTTCAAGTCCTAAATTGTACTTGCAGAACTTTAAAGCATCTGCCACAGATTGACTCAAAAGTTGACTAGCTAATTTGACTTTCATCTTTTGTTTGGAAAAAAAAAATGTGGCTCTTCCTCAACTTATTTGCCATGTGGCAACCTTAATTTTCCTGGAGTACAAAAAGTTGTTTTACAAAATTGAAATCTATCAAGTTATCATCACTATCTTTAAAAATTTCTCTATCCCCAAAAGCGTTACGTACTAACTTAATCATGTGGGCGGCATCTAAAAATATAACTACATCATCAAATTTGGTCTTTAATGTGCTTATATTAAGATCGCAACCTAAAAGCCGAGCCATGGTCAAATTTGATGAGCAACCATCAAAAGTCAAACTAACTACAGAGATACCTGTATCTTTCAATAAGTTAAGTGCATGCTTTGTAAGTTCAGCCTTCTGTGATCCATTCAAATTGGTGATAAGAAAATAGCCAATAGGTATTTTCCAATTTTCATTTATTGATACAACCATAAATACAAGACATTGTTTGGCTTTTTCTAAATTATCGTTGTCCATCCCTGTTCCTAAATCCACTCCACCATAGTAAGTCTTTCCATCAAACTCAAGGTGTTGCCTAATTGCCATTTCATCTAACATCAAGGTGCAAACTACAGGAACAGTTGAACATTTAACTTTCAAGGCGAGGTTTTTTAAGGATTCATTAGTAAAGCCAGGCTTAGCGTCAACATGCGAGTACCATTTAGACAATGTTCGTGCATGCGGCAGAATCGTATTGAATTGCTTTCTAACGTAATTGTATGCTTTAGCTGAGAATAAATGTAAAGACTGTTATGGGCTACGAGATATCTATAAGATATCTACGAGATTACAAGGCTAAGTTAGTATGACCATGCCTCGTGTCAAGGGTAATGCGGGTGCTACTATGACACGTGTCGGGATAGTAAGCGCACCAATAATTACAGTGCACTAATGATGCATTTGAGATGTTATTGCACATTCTCAAATTCGTGTCCGAATTTGCAACAACAACAACAAGGACACCTGGTTTTACCCAGAAGGCGAAAACACGACGTAAACAAGAGACGCACCACAATATATAAGGGAGCCCGAAGACCAGCAACGGCAGATGTACCAAAGTTATCAACAACAGAGCACTTTCACGTCACTCAGCCACTTATTTAATTTGTTACATGTATTTTGTTTGTATGCAATAAAACATATTACGTTATTAAGTTTAACTTTCATTCAAATTAACCATTTGGATTCAAATCTGATACTGGCACGCAACAATTTGGCGCAGTCGGTAGGATTCACTTTTCAAGGAGGCAAACTGTCAAAGGCTACCATCAACAAGGAAGACTTGATCATTCTTTTTCGTTGATAACTCCAGCAGAGAAGACCATTCAATTCAACGTTGCAGAAAGTATCAGACAGGATGACAACATCAACGAACGTCGCATTATTGTGAGTGAATAGTTAATTAAATTATTACACGGATATATGTTCAAAAATATAAAACCTAAGAAATATCATTTAAGTAACTGAATATATTTAAGTAGGTCGTAAAAAAACTATTTAGGAATTTTTTTTTGATTATTAAAGGGCAATTGATTTATTTGAATTATTATTGAGAAATATTGAGTTATTATATTATTATTGAGGGCATATTGAGTTATTTGAGTTATTATTAATTATTATATTATTTTGAGGGCATATTGTTGAATTATTGAGATTATTATTGAGAATTATTATTGAGGGCATATTGTGAATTATTGAGATTATTATTGAGAATTATTTAAGGGCATATATTATTGAGATTATTATTGAGTTATATTATTATAGTTGATTGTAAAACGTATCAAATGAGTGTGAAAGCAATTTATGGAGAACACAGGTACATCTCCTTTGGAAGTAGCTAATCCATCGAATAAGACGTCTTTAGAAACTCCAGAATTGAGTTTAGAAGTATTAAATAAACCCAACAGTTGATTGATTTGGGAAGCCCTAGTAGAAGCCCTAGCCCTAGTAAAAGCCCTAGCCCTATTGAAAGCCCGAAAGAACGCCCTAGTTTATTTAGAAACCAAAGTGAACGCCAGAGCGCGAAAATAAAACACAGCTTAGAGAGAAGTTTAAGTTTAGACAATAAAAAGGTTACACGTAGCAAGGTTACGGACGATTTTGAACATACTGAGTTAACGTTCGGGAGAAAACCGCGTGTAAAGAAAATGGTTACCATAAAATTAGAGGAAGCATTTAAGCTTATACCTATGTGTACGGGAGAAGACGATATCTATCCGTTCATGAATGCATGTGATATGGCAGTAAATTTGGTTGAAGAAAAATGCGCACCGACTTTAGTTAAATATATAACAACTAGGTTATCCGGTAGAGCATTAGAAATGATAAAATATAAAAATGTTGCTAAATGGGTACACATTAGGAGTTATTTATCGGATGCTTTTGAAGATACGACAACTGCTTCAAGTTTGCAGATACAATTAAATTCCATTAAGATGCGTCATGGTGAAGACGTCAATGATTATTGCCATAGAGTAGAAAAATTGTATTATAAATTATGTAATGCATGTACACTTAATAAAGAGGAATCAGAAGCAAAAGTAATTCACGAAACTTTAAAAGAACAAACATTAACTATTTTTATAAAAGGATTAATAAGTCCTATAAGAACAATTGTAAAGGCACGAAATCCTAAAACATTAGAGGTAGCTAAGCAATTGGCAAAATCAGAAGAAGTAGAATATAATTCAGAAAGAGATAATTATAGGTACAGGAACGATTTTTCTAGTAATAGAGATAATTGTAATTTTTCACGACTAAATAATAATAATTTTCAACGTACAAATAATACAAGAAATTATAACACGAATAATCATATCAGTAATTTTCAAACAGATAATATATACCAAGGAGGTTGATCAAATATAGAAAACCTGTAATAAAGTGAAAACAACATTTACGGAAGTTTGCAAATTGTTAAAAATAAATAAAGTTAATACTAGTCATAGTAATTGAAGTAATAGGAGATGAAAATATAGTTATACAACGTGGCCGACGAGGCATTACCATACATAAAAATAATGTAAAACAGTATTATAATGTTAAAGCAAATAATTAATCAAATATAAGATTATATACTCCGGCCCAGGAGAGAGCGACCTTATTCCGCGCATCGATATTGACGCTCGCGACGTCTGCCGGCCGAATTTTCTCCCACTATGGTGCCATTCCCACTACACGGCAACGTGTATACAGCGGCTTATAAAATTAAGCTAATTAATTGTGTTGCCGGCTGGTGCGGCATAACATATCCCGTACTTATTTTTATAAACATAATAATATGATATGTGAGATATCATTATTTTTTTTTTATTTCATTACTCACATATTCTTATTGTTCCTAAAGGAACAGATCTTATAAACCGTATAAATATTAATAAAAAAAAAAAATATAGCATTAGCATATTATTATGCCTGCTTGTTTATAAGTATACACACATGCATATTATATATTCAATATTTTTTTATTAAATATCATGGGTATATAATAATATAACTTATATAAAAAAAAAAGAAAAAATACAGCTGCACAATACAAATAATAATCATAGCAATGATAATTTACAAAGATATTATAATAATATTAAAATTCGTCAATCACTGTTTTCTGAATCAGAAGTCGTCAATCCAGTAATAGTTAACACGTGCGATTGTTCTTGTTCGTCCAGTATTTCATCAGTAATATAGTCTACCTGCCAAAATTTGTCCTCTTCCTTAATAGCGTGTGAAACAAAATTGGACCACATTTCAGGTGTCACTTTGTCTATACCATCGTTTAATAATTGCCGAACGTCATTTATTTTAAATGTTGTGTTATTTTTTTTCACATGTCCTTTTACAACCGACCATGCCAACTCAATGGGGTTGAGTTCGCAGTGGTATGGAGGTAGACGTAGTACAATTTTGTTTTGGTTTTTGGCCTCTTCATCAACCACGTACAAATCATATTTGTGTTTAATTTCTCGGACAGCTTTTAACAATTCAAATTTGATCATTGACGGGTTAGTCTCTACGCCTTTGGATTCAAGCCATTCAATTATGGCAGCCTTTTTCCAAGTAGAGGTAGGTGATTTTTCTGTTTTCACTGAATGGTACGGTGCATTATCCATGACTATTACTGAGTTATCTTTCAATAAAGGTAAAATGCCACTGAACCATTCGAAAAATGTATCACCGTTCATTTCGTCGTGATAGTCAGATGTGTTTTTTTTGGAAGCTCCATGTCCCTGGCCCCCCCACCACGGAATTTCGAAAAAAAAATAACTCCATTCGTTTGTGCTTCGTTTGTGCTGGTTTGTGCTTTTAATCCCTTCGTTTGTGCTCAACCCCTTCCAAAGTTATTCAACTTTCAATGTGGGGGGGCTGGGGACATGCTCAGCCCCCCCACCTTGGAATTTTTAAACCAAAATTTGCCATCCGTTTGTGCTTCGTTTGTGCTGGTTTGTGCTTTTAATCCCTTCGTTTGTGCTCAACCCCTTCCAAAGTTATTCAACTTTCAATGTGGGGGGGCTGGGGACATGCTCAGCCCCCCACCACGGAATTTTTAAACCAAAATTTGCCATCCGTTTGTGCTTCGTTTGTGCTGGTTTGTGCTTTTAATCCCATCGTTTGTGCTCAACCCCTTCCAAAGTTATTCAACTTTCAATGTGGGGGGGCTGGGGACATGCTCAGCCCCCCACCACGGAATTTTTAAACCAAAATTTACCATCCGTTTGTGCTTCGTTTGTGCTGGTTTGTGCTTTTAATCCCGTCGTTTGTGCTCAACCCCTTCCAAAGTTATTCAACTTTCAATGTGGGGGGCTAAAATGTACTCCCAGCTACTCCCTTTTGTAATAAAAAATATATCTGATGGTAACTGTCCCTATAATTATTTTTACCTTTATGGTTTATACTCTCTATAGTTGTAAAACATTATTTTGCCAGAAAAACCATACCCTTGTGGATTAGAAATTATTTTTATATTATTCACTTTGCGGGATTTTCGTAAATAAAAAAAAAATACTTACGATGCAATTGTTATAAAAGTGTTACTTTAAATCCATTGTATGTATTTTGGAAATCCAAACCCATGATTTTCGAACGTTAAAAAATTATTTTTGATGTCATCAATGGAAATTACGTGTAACCAAAATAATAGATATAAAGAATAAAGATATTTCTTAAACTAATTTTTGTAACTGATTTGTGTGAATAACAGTGGAGTCGTATATAAAATATATTTTATTTTTAAATATTATCTAAAAAAGTTTTTTCGGGTATGTAACGAGTGTTGCATATTTTTCAAAATTAAATTAAATTGTAATATTTTTTTATGGTAAGAATAGGGTGGAATTTTTTACTTAAATTTTTATTTACCTTCAAAAATAATACGTTGATAATTAAAAAAATTAAATATCAATAATATTACGTTTACATAATATTATGCTCTTATACTTTTTGTTGTAAAATTATGTATCGAATGTGTTTATTTTAATATAATCAAGTACCTAAATCAATTAAAAATAAAAACGTATGATATTAGTTTATAAAAATTACATAACCAACATAAACGAAATCAATTTATTAAAACAGAAAATAGTCTACAACATAGGTGTGCTGAAACATTGAAAATTTGAATACAAATATAATATATTATTTTTAAAAAAATATTATAATAATTATATAAATATAACACTTATATTTTGTATACATTTTATTGTGTATTAGTAGTTAGTACCATCAAAAACAATACAATATATACATGAAAAACCAATTTTAGGTGTATAATATCATTGCTAACCTAACACCTCTTTATATAAGTAAATAACAGAACAAGCTTTTATATTATAGTAATAAAAAATAATTAAATAGATTATTAAAAAGCAAAAAATATTATGTATAATATAATAACAATACGCATTGTACACAATATGTAAGTACAATGCGTATTGTATTACATGAACGTATTTACGTACATCATTTTCATAAATATATCAGACAAAAACAATATTTGTATTATAAAATATACTACATATAATACTTGATACTTATATAAAAAACAAATTATTAATGATATCGTAACAATTTAAAGTTTATTGAACACACCAAAATAATAATATTAATAAATAATAATATGATATTATAAAGAGTATACCTACAAAAATGTATTAATATTTTAAATTAATATTTATAATTTGTCATTGTTATATTATTGATGAGCACATATACATGTATCAGAATCAAAATCAAAGAATAACAGATTATTTATAAATAATTAAGTTTTTGAATATAAACTAGATATTATATAAAACGGAGCTTATTTTTACAAAGTGTACATTATAAATTGACAATTGATTTTAGTTGATGGTCTTACATGTCGAATACAATTTAATAGATCATCACATCTTTCCCAGCTATTGTTCGTTTCTCTCCAATTATATGATACGTAATGGCCTATTGCATCCTTACTAATACATTTAGGTGGTTGTATGAAATTGATAAGACCTCTAAGAGTGAACTGATTATCAAACATACTGATTTTAGTAGGAATATCATTTAAAACAACCGGTAAATCAAATTGTGTTTTGTTTTGTCCATATTGAACTTTACTAGTAACTGGTTCAATAAGCAAATGGCTACCAGAAGTATATTTTGGTTTTATAGAAGAAGCACACTGAATACACTTTCTGTTTTCTTCAAATGTACTTTTCAAAACATCTTGCATAAAATCAATACTTTCTGTCGGCAAATTTGCTGTAATGGTTATATACAATTTTTTTGGTAATAACTACAAGTTGAACATTCTTTGACTTCTGTATATGATGGATATTTTTCAAATAATTGCTGGAACATGTAATTGGCTGTGCATGCAGAATTTAATATAATTAAGCCATCTGGTGTTTTATTGAGTTGTTTATATTCTGAAATAATAGGCTTTAAAATATATGCTCGTTTTTTATATGTTTGTGAAGTTATGCCATCTCTAATTGCATTAATAACCAATTTAAAAAGTATATCTGAACTATTGGTATTAAGCCATTCAGCATATACGTCACTATCAACATATGAGCTAAACAATATTTGGACTATGCTATCAAATGCGCAAGTATTTGTTACCTACGCAATATAATTTGTCATCAACTTTAATACTTTTTAGATCTGAAATACTTCCATTTTTCAGTAGCCCAATTACTTTACATTTAGTACGGCTGGTGTCGTTATAGCATAATATAGTAGGATCCTTGTCTAGGTAAGTCCCTTTTCTTTTTTTCTTACCTACTTGATACCCCAATCCTTTCCAATTCTCGAGTGCGGTAGGATCATCATACGATTTGTCTATTAAGTTTTTTTTTTCTGTCGGTGAATAGTTTGATAATATTGCTTCTTTATTAAAGGCTTCATTTTGAACTTCAAATTCAAATATTGGCTGATATTCGTTTGTGTCATTAGAAATTTTAATTATTGACGATCTCTTGATACTGTTTGTTTCTTCATCACTTGATTCCTCTTTCTGTATTGTTGTTTGTTTGTCATATTTAGTAGTATCTGCTAACATATTCATTGAGCCAAGTGTACAATTTATGTGTATTTTTAAGAATTCGTCAATTCTAAGTGGTAATGCCTTGTGTTTAAATATAACAGTTTTTAAATCTTTAAACAAACTTTCCGACGTACAACTTGATTCCGTAAAATGTCCATACTTGAAAATTGGAACCATCAAAGCTGACCAACATGGTATCAACTTACAAAAATCTAATAAGCGTTTTGCGATTTTTGGAGAAAACTGTATGTTATCACGATCTCCTGTTTTGTTAGATTCATCATTTGAACTTTCAATACAGAGGTCATAAATGCAGTTAATTTCATTGAAAATAGTATTATCAATATCATTAATTGTAACAGGCTCTTCTTGTAAATTTGTATTGTCCTTCATGTTGTCAATGTCTGTAATTGTCTGGTCATAATAATCTGTATGGGTTGCAATTCGATGTTTCAAATAAATTTTTGCGATTTCACATTGTGTATGCTGACTATTAATATTATTTCCTTCAGTTTCATGTAGCGCAACGGTAAAGATCATTTTTAATAAGTGTTTGACATCAATAAAGTTAGTACTTACAATTATCAAACCAATAGATCTTAAATAAAAATTTTTTACTCTAAAAGTACTTGATTTAATTTCAGGCCAAGTACTTATTAAGTGCATAATATGGTTAAAATCATTTCTAACCATACATAATGGTACCTCAGTTCCAGGTTCATTCAATATCAGAGATGAGCACACGTTAATATATTTACCAAGACTAGAATATTGAGTGAATGTTCTTACTGCTGCTATCATCAAAGCTAATGATTGATCCAAAACAACAACTTTCGGAGTAGTTAATCCACTTCTTACCCATTCAGTAAGCCAATGCGAAATACTATTATTATCATGACGTTCAGAAACCATGTGTGCTACTGCAAACTGAGATTTTTTATTATAATCCATGACAGCAATTTGGTATAGAAATAAATGACCTGTTTGTCGACCAGACATTAAATTAATGCTTTTAACTATACCTCCCGTTGCATCAATACTGATTGTTGGTATTTTGTTATTTTTACAGTAATTTCTGTATGAGTTAACTTCTTGAGCAGCCCAATAATGTACGAAAAATCTATCATAGCCAATATCTCGAATAATATTATTATAAGGAGACATGCCTTTCATTAACAATATGGCTAATATTGGGTCTTCGTTTAAATGATTTTTTTTATTTTCTTTGTACTTCATGACACGTAACGCATTTAATGATGGTAAATGACTAGGTTCTGGATCGCCATATTCCATGGTTTCTCTTGCTTCTGATCTTTGAACATAAGCAGCTGACATATTTTGCTTTAACATCTTGTTCAAAAAATATTCTTTCTTTTCTCCAATTATTCGTCTTTTATTTCTTGTTGTGCATTGTATGTAAGGACCTTCCATTGTGCACCGAATAATAACCCTACGCCCCTCTTCAGGTTGATTTATTAGGTTTCCATTAAAAATGCTATTACAAAATTTACAAATTCCGTCAATTTTTAAAAAAAATTCGCCTCCAGGATATATATTTGCACGTTTGTATTTTATACAACACGCTAGTTTGGTTTGCTCAAAAAAGTGTTCATTTACAATAGGTGTCCATTTATATGGCACTAATGTATAATACATACGCGTACTATTTTTTGAATCTGAACGTTTCAAATTGTTTGGATTTTGATTATATATAGATTTCCACTCTTCAGGCAAAAGAGTAATATTGAAATTTAAAACTTCAAATATTTGTTCTAATGTTGCAGATGAGTTATTTTGACTTTCATCAGAAGATTCTTCAACTGTAATTTTTTTTTCGATATCATCAGATACTTTAGATGATAGATTTTGATTTTTAATTGTAGTTATTTTGTCCTTTATACCATATCTGTTTTGCAAAACAATTGTATAAATATATTTTGCATCAATTACATGATTTAGATCTTTTTGTATTAGAGACCAACATTCTTGAGCAGGGCCCTTTAAATGGTTAGAATCTTCATGAAAAACATCATAGTTTTGTATAACATTGAATAATTCTACAGGGTTAATTTTTGATTTTCTAGGCATTTTAACAAGAATCTGACAACCTAAAAAATAATAAAATCTCACATCAGCCCATAGTTTTTTTGAGTTCAATTTAACTTTTTTTATGTTTTCTTTAGATTCGTTATTCAAAACAGTTTTTTTAATATTTAATATGGCTTTTTAAAAAATGTATTATTTCAATTTAGATTTTTATTATAGATTTATTAATTTAAAATGGGTTTTTGTATTCAACTTTTCTTATTTATTCGGATAAGATTTTTTTGATTTTTTATTTAATTGAATAAAAAAAAAATTAAGTTGATATGAAAATATGGTTTAATTAAAAAACATATTTTGAATTTTTAGTAAATTAATATTTTTAAATTCAATTTAGATATGTAATCAAGTTAAAATATACATTAAAGTAAAATCAATCAAATAAGCCAAGTCAATTAATATTTCAAATTAGATTTTTTTATTACAAAATAAAATAAATAAATAATAAATATAAAATAAAATAAAAAAAAAATAATAAAAATATTATAACGTATTATTATTATATTATTATATTATATAATAATAATAAAATTATTTATTATATTATCTATATATAAAAATGGAGAAAAAATATATGAAATTGTATCATTTGAGAACGGCTGAGCCGATTTGGCTCAAATTTTTTTTAACTGTTCGTAATTGCCAGAAGAAGGTTCTTATGAAAGAAAATGTTTAAAAAGTCAACCGAATAAGTAGAAAAGTGCAAAAACTATTTATTGATGTCTGGGATTTATGGATAGGATAGTATGGATGAATAAGAAATTAGTATTATGTTATTAGGTAACAATTTAAAAAAATTTTTAACATTACAAAGATAAAATATGCGAGAAAATATTATGATTGAATATAATTTTAGTTTTATATTTTATATGACAGTGTTAAAAATCATTAATGGTGATTGAGATAGGGTAAATCCACGGGAATTTGTCATGGGAAGATTTGAACATTAATAGCCGGGTATTAAACATAAATTTTAAATCATGTAGAGTTGGTATTATTAACGGGCAACGAAGTGCACGGGGATCAGCTAGTTATATTATATAATAATAATAAAATTATTTATTATAATAAATGTAATAACATATTATGTTTTGGTTAATTAATATATTTTTTTTAACTTTATTTTTTATATCAGCCAATTTTTTTTTCAAAATATTATTTTTTGTTAAATTAGTTTTTTTTTTTATATCATTTATGTCATTTTATTAAATTAATAATTAAATAATTACAACTTAGATTTTTTTAATTTAGTTTAGATTCTTTCATCCGTGCTGGTGAAATGGACCTTTTACCAATTTTTATTTTTGTTTATTCTTTAAGCACTAATTGAGCACTAAAAATTGTCAGTATAGCGGGAATTAGTGCTTTTCACGATCCCGTTAACTGCACGCACCTTTTTATACCATCTATTACAGTAACCCACTTGAAAACTACTATACACAGAGTTGGGCAAAATTTTATCTAGAGAACTAAGTATTCAAATAAATATGTATTCGAATAAAAAATTATTATTCGGATAATTTTCAAAGTTATTATTCGAATAAAAAATTAATTTCAAAACGTTATTATTAGAATAAAAATTATACTAGTACAAAATATGTATATGTATCATATAATGGTAATAAGATTATATAATTTATAAATCTTCTAGTTAATAATAGCATTAATTATACTGTTATATATTAAACTAAATTAAGTTTTTTAATATTTTACTAATCAAGCGTTTTATTGATTTTTTAATATAATTTTAAATACTGCAGCTTGTTCTGACACTTCATGAATGCGAGGAGCATATTTGTAGGTATTGGTATAATTTTTATTCAAATATTAACGTTTTGAAATTTATTTTAAAATAATTTTTATTCGAATAATAACGTTGAAAATTATCCGAGTAATTTTTTATTCGAATAATAATATGTGAAAATTATTCGAATACATTTTTATTTGTATAATTGTGAAAAAATCATTCGGATAATTTTTTATTCGAATAAAATGTCATCTAAATAAAATTTCATTCGAATAACGCCCTACTGACTGTACAACAGAGCAACACATCCATTTACCCTTTTTAGTTTTTTTTTTCCAAAATATCAATAAAATTTAATTTATTGGACCAGAAAAGCATGAAAATTTAATACAAGATTCCTGAATTCTGATATATCACTTCTAGAGTGCGGATTTATATGCACATATTACATTAGGTAGTACCTATATATTTCAAAAACAAAAAAAAACCATCGAAATATGCAAAAATATGCTCTTAAAAAGTTTCATTTTTAAATTGTTATGCTATGAAACAAATTATTATTGTATGCTCACTTAGCATATCATGCAATCAACCAAAATAAATATGCAAATGCATATAAATCCGCGCTTTAATCATTACAATAAAAGTTGAAAAATATTAAAAATACATTGCCACAATTTATAATTTGTTATAAAACTAATTTATTATTTTTATAAAATTTAGCGCATGTCTCTTAATTATACACACAATCCCCCATCAAGTATAGCAATCGAATGCTAATTTGACTTCAATATTCGTATTTATAGTTTTATGTATAAAATGAATCTTGCTTAAAATTTGTTGGTATAAATTCATCTAAAATAATTATTCATAATTTTTGAATAGGTATAGTAGGTTGCATACCACCTACTATGAAGTATATTACATTTTATAATACTTTGATTTACTCACCCGTTAGTGTAGATCCACTTCGAATAAAATGCCGTTGAAATACACTTAAAAACTAAAAACCATTCACGAATACACAGCTAGTACAGTTAAATTACACAAGTGTATGAAAATAAAAAACGAATTTATTATGTGTCGATGTGTCGAACCATCCACAACGAAGTCGCACACTGGAATGAAAATAATAATATAAATTTGCTTAATATATATTTAAATTACTGAAATTCATATTTCATATATCCTTTATATTAAAAACAATGTTTTTTTTTTTACTTAGAATTGATTCTCTAATATTGTAGGTTTAACAATAATTGTCAAAGCCTAGCCACATATTATCATATCGTGACGATGCAGCAAACGAATACCGCCATCACTTTTTAACCTTTAGATGGTCCATAATTCTATATAATGCTCAAAATATATTAGGGTACAATCTTATTATGTTTTTTGCAGGTAAAAAGATAAAGAGTGTGGTATTGTATTGCTTTATAATTGTACCCGCACGGTCAAAGCCTTAATTAACTGTTATCGGTTTCCGATGACATGTAACAATCGTAACAAAACTATATTAAAAAATAATATCATTGAAATTGAAATGTAGATATAGTACCTATGGAATACTTACTGTAATGGATTTAAAGTAACACTTTTATAACAATTGCATCGTAAGTATTTTTTTTTTATTTACGAAAATCCCGCAAAGTGAATAATATAAAAATAATTTCTAATCCACAAGGGTATGGTTTTTCTGGCAAAAAATGTTTTACAACTATAGAGAGTATAAACCATAAAGGTAAAAATAATTATAGGGACAGTTACCATCAGATATATTTTTTATTACAAAAGGGAGTAGCTGGGAGTACATTTTAGCCCCCCACATTGAAAGTTGAATAACTTTGGAAGGGGTTGAGCACAAACGACGGGATTAAAAGCACAAACCAGCACAAACGAAGCACAAACGGATGGCAAATTTTGGTTTAAAAATTCCGTGGTGGGGGGCTGAGCATGTCCCCAGCCCCCCCACATTGAAAGTTGAATAACTTTGGAAGGGGTTGAGCACAAACGATGGGATTAAAAGCACAAACCAGCACAAACGAAGCACAAACGGATGGCAAATTTTGGTTTAAAAATTCCGTGGTGGGGGGCTGAGCATGTCCCCAGCCCCCCCACATTGAAAGTTGAATAACTTTGGAAGGGGTTGAGCACAAACGAAGGGATTAAAAGCACAAACCAGCACAAACGAAGCACAAACGGATGGCAAATTTTGGTTTAAAAATTCCAAGGTGGGGGGGCTGAGCATGTCCCCAGCCCCCCCACATTGAAAGTTGAATAACTTTGGAAGGGGTTGAGCACAAACGATGGGATTAAAAGCACAAACCAGCACAAACGAAGCACAAACGAATGGAGTTATTTTTTTTTCGAAATTCCGTGGTGGGGGGGCCAGGGACATGGAGCTTTTTTTGGATTCAAAACACAAAAGACCACCTGCGACGAAACCTTCGGCCGACCCTATGTGAACAACAATGAGCCTCTTGCCTTTTCCAGTTGGATTACGCGTCCCTGTAGTTAAGCCTCTGAGGAAAGCATCTCGGTGTGATTGTATTGTTTGGTCGACCCACACTTTCGACGAACAATCTCCAGCATTGACCCACGTTTCATCTAAAAAATAAATTGTTCGTCCTTCCTGTCGATAACGTCGAATGTCAGAAATATAACTACGCCGCCAAGCAACAAGATCCTCTCTCTCGGTAAGAGCACTGTTTCTATCCCTTTTTGTGTACTCAAATTGCATGCTCTTTAACAATCTTTGAAATGACGAACGTGAAAAATTTGGAAGATCCGGATCATCGTTTACTACTTGTATCATTTTTAATAATGTTGGAATTTCTCGTCTGAACCAAAATGCATGGATTTTTTGACGAATCGCATTTTTGTTAAAGTCGTCCACTTTATCTACTACAGTTTGTCTTTTTTTTTTGTTAATTGGTGAGGACACATTACCCGTACGCTTGTATTGAGCGATAGTCTTTTTGACTGTTCCTAATCCAATTTTAGATAATTTAGAAACTTTTACCATTAGATTTTCATACGTAATATCGGGTTCTGCGATGATGATATCATTGTATATATTAATAATCATTCGTTTCTGGCCGGTATGAACAACCTAAGTAATTATAAAAAAAAAGTTTTAATTTATATACATCTATAAATATGTTATATAAATAATAAATATATCAAAACTGAAAACGAAATCGGTTAAAAATGTTTTCAGTAATAATGATATAAATAATAATAATAGTTTTAATAATTCAAAAAATATGTCATCCACTAATACATTTTACATTTAAATAAAATATTTTGATATTTATTGTTATATGATGAGAGTAATTAAAAAAATAAATAAATAAATAACATGAAAGGTGTAATTAAGCAGCCACCCATTAGACTTTTGGCAAATAAAATATGCATATTATAAATATATATTTAAATATTTACCTGTCCACAGCGATTTTTTTTTGGTGGAGTTACATGTTTCTCCATGTTGATGGCAAAAAAAAATACTTTGAAGAGCACGAAAAAATACGTTATAACTATAAAAAATAGTCGTATTAAACGCTTCTAATGAAAACGAATTTATAATTGTTGTCACACTGTTACAGCTGTCGCTAGTAATCGCTACGTATACACGAATGTTAACGGCGCCTATCGGCGATTGTTTCCGACCGGTTCACGGCAGCTGACGATCATTATGGTGCGGTGTATGGGAAGGGGAACCGATGCGCAGCGACGGACGCGTTCTGACCAGGGGCGGCTCGTCAGGGGAGACTTTGAGACTGAGTCTCCCCCTTAAAAAAACCCAGTTACTTGTAAATAATAATTAATTAAAATAATAATGCATAAAAATATTTTTATTTGAATTGAAAATATAATATTATATAATTTATATCGTTTTCTTTGTTTATTATTATAAATTGAAAGCAACCAAGTCTAAAACCTTTAAATAGTTATTTTAATAGAAATGCTATTTTAGTTTTATCGATGACGGTGACGGTCGCCGTTACAGTGAAACTGCCGCCCTACAGTCTCAATCATAACATGTAAAATGGTACGGCCGGTTTGATGGAGGGCCGGAGGGGGCAGGGAGAATAAGCTGCGTATTATAGACTCTATTGAGACTGGGTTCACGACAATAATTGCCGTACCGCGCGCCGTTCTTAGTCGCTGTCATAATTTAATGCATTTTTATGATTTAATAACTATAACACGTTTACTACAGGGTTTTATACTATCTTCTATTTGATAATTGTTATATTTCTAATTATTTTAAAAATGCAAAAAGACAATATAATAGACATATTATTATTAACTAGTGGTTTTAATACTTTAACTTACGAACAAAAAAATCAAATTAAACTTAAAAATATTAACTAAATATATAATACTATAATATTATTAGATTTTCAATAACAGGGTTTTTCTTGTTCGTTGTTGTACGTAGTTTATGTTAAATAATTTTAAGTCTCCCCAGAATATTAACTCACGAGCCGCTACTGGTTCTGACGGTCGCTCTTTCCTGGGCCGGAGTATAGTATTAATGAATAAATTTAAGAAAGGGTTGTGAAATTAAAAAGAATTAAATAAATAGTAATAAATAAACTAGGTATGAATGACGAGTTAGAATGTAAAAAAAATAAGGTCAATGTTACGATACATATTTCGTAAGACTAAAATCAGAATTATAGTTTGCATAAACTAAAACCGCAAAAAACGTAGAGTATACGGAAGAAGAGAAAGTAACTATACTAAAACAATTTCATGATCTATGAGAATGGATGTAGAATAATATACTAAATATAATATATTTAATCATATCATCATAAAAAAAAAAAACGATATGAAAACTTAATAAAGCATTTTAAAATATTAATATTAATTTTATACCTATGTGTAGATTCAGTTATTCAGTTATTTAATTTGGTATATGGGTAGAACGTAACGTTCGTGTGTAATGTTAATTAATTATTCACAAATTTATTTTATTATTTTAATTGTATTATTCAAGGAGGTGAAGGAGATTCAAATATTTAAAAATATATATATTAATAATATATACTGTACTAACATACTTTATATTGTATTCTTGATTGATTTAAAATTTGATATAACTAATATTATTATTAAGTTACCAATGTAAAACTGAATTTGTAAGTGTAACTGAGTGCATTTAAGAAAATTGTAAAGATTTCTGTCTTGCAGACATAAACCTTTTTTTTTGTGGGGAGGTGTTATGGGCTACGAGATATCTATAAGATATCTACGAGATTACAAGGCTAAGTTAGTATGACCATACCTCGTGTCAAGGGTAATGCGGATGCTACTATGACACGAGTCGGGATAGTAAGCGCACCAATAATTACAGTGCACTAATGATGCATTTGAGATGTTATTGCACATTCTCAAATTCGTGTCCGAATTTGCAACAACAACAACAAGGACACCTGGTTTTACCCAGAAGGCGAAAACACGACGTAAACAAGAGACGCACCACAATATATAAGGGAGCCCGAAGACCAGCAACGGCAGATGTACCAAAGCTATCAACAACAGAGCACTTTCACGTCACTCAGCCACTTATTTAATTTGTTACATGTATTTTGTTTGTATGCAATAAAACATATTACGTTATTAAGTTTAACTTTCATTCAAATTAACCATTTGGATTCAAATCTGATACTGGCACGCAACAAGACAAAGCAAATTGTCGTACAGTTGGGCTGTACTTCTTTGGACATTTTTTGTTAATGTTTTTTTTTTTGACCAATTAGTGATTAAGTCTTTATATTTACCAAACGAATCTAAAAGTATATCAGACGCATCATCAGTAAGAAGATTTTGATTTTTTAGCTGAACAATAATAGACTTCAAAGTTGCAATTTTTTTATTTGCTCGTTTTAAACTTTGTTGCAATAATTTCAATTTTTTGTTTTTTATTTCAACTTCACTAAATAATTTACAAACACCACGCTTCAAAAACAGTCGTTTTGGTGTATCCTTATCAGAAACGGTACTAGCAGCTGCCAAATAAGAAGACTTCAATCTCTCTAAACACACAAATGTATTACTATGAATCAGTATTTTTGTTAACAATGTATATTTTAATTAGTATTATTATTTTAAATATTAAATAAGTGCTAATATAGAAATTTTACAGAGAAAATTTTTTTTTAATTTACTATTTTACTAAAATTACTTGTATTGTAAAATTTTTACTGTTAGTTTTTGACAGCATTGAGATATTTGACTGTAATAATTTGTCATCTAGTGGTGCTAATTGTTCTGAATCACCTCGGTTACTATGCAACTAAAATTGAATTTAAAAAAATCATATTATATGAATAAAAACAAACAAATATAAAAAGCAGGTTCTTATAGCACAATTAAATTGTGTAGTTGTAAGAAACTCACATTGACTGAAGAATTTTCCAAAGACATGTCAAGGTTTATATTAGACTGCAAAGATTCATCAAACTGTGACACTCCTTCACACCTTATGTTTTTACCAACTATTGCGATAGATCTTTCTGCAGACAAATGTCTAGAAGAACTAACTGTGAAACTATTATTTGACAACATTGATATATCTAACGGTGACAATTCTTCAACTGATGTCTCAGATTGTCCACCATCAATTGTGTTAGTAGGCAACTAAAAGTTAATAAAACCAAATATTAAAAAATATAATAAGTACTAACATATTTAGTATATAAACTATTACTTTAACTAATTTTCTTTCAATATCTACATTAAATGGAACAGAATAGCTTTGACCAACCTCACTAATTTCAGGATATACATTTTTTGACTGAAATTTAATTAATCAATATTATTTACTGTGTTGGGTAATTATAAAAATATAATAAGTGCAATTGTCATATGATTTGAATAGATATTATAGTCTATAAATAATTTATTTGACACTAACGCTTTTCACTCTTGATATCTTGATATTAGGGACTGCGGTTTTTGATAGTCTTCTAGTGTTTTTATGATTAATAAACAGAGATTGATCAAAATGACTTGAACATAATAGACTATGCTGAGTAATATTACTTACGTTTGAATTATTTTCAATGACAAAATTTAACCATTTATTCCTGACTGTCTGATCAGAAGGGAACCTATACATTTTACAATTTTTATTTTTCATTATCTATAAACAAAATATAATAATAATAGTAATACTACAGAAATACACTCACTTATGGAAAGTTATATCCAATAACTTTGATGACGAAGTCCTAGCTCGATTGCATACAAAACAACTAGGCATTTTGTATGGAGATAAAATAAATTCACAAAAGCAAAAAAAAAGTAAAAAACAGGAGAGACACAACTCACAATTACAAAATCTCAACAAAAAAGATGAACAATTATTATCATACACAGAAAAGCCGAACGGGTTATCACTAATTATCGAACAAATAATATCAATGTTTGTTGAAATACAACGCAATCTAGCGGAACACTTTTTTGTAAATAGACTCCTTCTTAGGGTCAATGACCGACAGTTGGTCTTCAATTTTGTTACACGCTGTGATAGGGAACGCCGCCTCTATATCACTCTATGTTTCAAACGGAGGTAACGGTAATGTCCAGTCTCCACAGAGAATCGTGCATGCGCTACTTGCATATTTTATACGCGTCTGTGAGTGTAAATTAGTGTACACATGTAACGTATCGATAACGGCAGCGGCGGTTGCCTCTTGAGAAAGTGGGAGGCCGCCACACGCCGTCGACTTGCCGGGATGTATGGAGGGGCAGCCGTAGTATATTGTACATAGTAATTTACAGTATATTATTATTTATTAGTATATTCTATAAACAATATTAATAATATAGGTATTCCCTTGTCGCGCACGGTCACTGGGCAGTCTTTTATATATAGGCACCACGGTCTTATTTAAAGACTGTGACTGGGCACGGACTCTCCATAGTTCCTTCAATACATAATTAAATATATATTTTATTAATTTCCCTTTTATAATAGTGTATATATTTGAAAATATAAGAAAAGAATGTTTTATAATTTAAATAATATTAACCATATATTTCTCTTATTCTCAAGGGAGGCACTGCCTCCCTTGCCTCCCTTGCCTCCCCGGGAAAACCGCCACTGGTTGACTGTTTGCACTTCCTTATTATTGGTAGTAAGAACTATTTCATCAGAAGTTCCAACTTTATTATCAACCAATGTAATTTCGTTAGAAGTTTCAATTTTATCATCTACTAATATAATGTCATCAGAAGTTCCAACTTTATCATCAACCAAAGTAATTTCATTACAAGTTCCAATTTTATCTACAGCTAATGGAATGTCATTTTCTACTGGATTAGAAATATCTATATAATTTTTTTAATTGTCGTTAGATAAAAAATTAAATTCAGTTTTAATTTGTATAGTTAAATTTAATTTAATAATTACCTGCTGCATTAAAATTTGAATCTTTAATTTGAATGGGATTTCTTACAAAAGGTTCTTTTCGTGGAACTTTGGATGCCTTTTGGTAATATGAAGGAAATGCAGGGAATACTGTTGGGACAGCATCTTTTTTTAAAAGTTAGTTTTTAGTATTTAGTTGATAATCGTCATTAACAAAATAATCACTGCATAAACGGCTCCATTTGGTTGGTGTAAACTTCTTTCTTCTTATAGCTGCAATCCATTTATTATTTAGATCAACGTTGGCTAAAGGAAATCTATAATATTCAAAATATCTGTATTAAAATAATTATTCTCAGATACACAAACTATGTAGACCTACATGTCACAAATATTAATAACTAATAATAAATTAACTTACCGAAAAAAATTAATTGTTTGACCAGGTTGATATCTATTTGTACATCCATATGCAACGCATGACACTGGCATGATTAAATATAAAATATGAAGTACAATAAGTAAAATAATATAACAATAGATTATGTTTAAAAAATAAGAATTAAATTAATGGTAAATTAACTGAGCAAAAACACGCATAAAACCATATAATTTTATGCTTATTCAAAATGTTTTGCCAACCACAAAATTTATGATTACAGATTATTACTATTAGTCAGGCTTCATACGATAACGCGAGTACCTTATCTAGAATAATGTGGTGATAGTAAGGGCGTAAGCGACGAATGGATCTTCGCAGGAAAAAATTTTTTGTGTCCGTATATAATATACTTATACTTGGCCCCTTTTCTGCAGCCAATTTAATGTGATAACATTGATAAAAAGATAACACAATCACTATAGAGTATATACAATATTCATTCCAATTTAAGAAGTTTATGTTTTAAACACTTATTAAAGATTAATAATAATCAAACAATTATTTTAAACACAACAAACGCATTTACGCAGAATCATTTTTTCTATGATTTTAAGTCATCTTAGAGTAAAAAATGACTTTTCGATTTGTCTCAATATTATCTCAAAACAATCTAAATATCATTGAAATTTACAACATTATTTTACTCTAAGATTACTTAAAAACATAGAAATCATGATTCTGAGTTAGTAGGCCAGAGAGAGAAAACAAATAGTGTGCTGACATCATCTTAAACTGAAACTGTTTAAGGTTTAAAACATGGGCAGTATCGCGTTAAGCTATATTGCCTCACTAGTCAAACTAAAATATACTGCCCTTAAAAAAATTAAAATAAAATAATACATTTTTTATTTTAAATTGATCCTCAAAAATCCTCTGAACATCAAAATTATCCAACATTATCTTACCCAGCTGCCCTTCGTGTTAAAATACAAAACTAGATTATTAATACTTTTTACTTATTGTTAAGCCCATAGTTTAACACTTATAATGTAAACATTCCAAATTTGGGAATCTTGAACACAATTTAATACCTTTTGAATAGGAACTAGTATAGATGGTACTATATAGTATAGATGATATATCTATCAGCTGTAGGTAGTACCTAAGCATAAATTTTCCAATTTAATTTTGGTGCCATAAATGAAGATATCTGTCTTACAATTAATTGACTCTCGTTTAATAAAATGGCATTTTGAACTTTGAAGTATGGACAATTGGACAAATATGAAAGTAATAAAAATGTTATCTTTTTTATTGCTTTTGGCTTTATACCTTTCTGCTATTCTATTTAAAGCCAGCAGATAGTCTTATGGATAGTATAATTTCCAGGGTCTTACGTTTAATTTTGGTTATTATAAAATTTCATTTGATTTGCAATTAACAGCAATATAGGTAATAATTTCATTCTGTTTATCCAGTTTATTGTGACTTTAACCATTTTCTGCTTTTTTTCCCAACTGTGTTTAATTATGTTTACGTGTACCACTTTTGGATTGCAATGTAATTCGAGATCAGGTTTTTATAAACACATAAGGACTAAACACGAAAAAGAAGAAAAAAAGGCATATATTTGTGATAAGTGTAATACATCATTTTCAAAAAAATTAGATCTCATAAAACATTTAAGACATGAAATGCAAAATAACACCTTGAAGAACAAACTTATTTGCTCTTTCAAAGAATGTAATAAAACATTTAGTACATTTAAGACTTACCAGTTACACTTAAATATAACACATATGGTGGATATTAATAATGAAACATTGAACTTTGAAATATTTGAAGGTAATAATAACGTTTACAGTAAAGTATATATGATTAAATATTTAATAATTAATAAATTAATTTAACAAAATTTAAACTTCTTACACTACCAATTTCTGTAAAAAAAAAACAATTATTTTACAATATTTTTACATTATTTATACTATTAGAATTTGAGAAATGGAAGTATGAAATTGAAGAAAAACATAAATGTCAATTTGTAAAGAGAACGTCAACAAAAAAAAAATAATAATATAGAATATTCATACTATTGCTGTCATAGATCATTTTATCCAAGGATTTCTGGCAAAGTAAGTAAATTAATAAGAAATTAATATTTAAATAAGCATATTAATTTGAATCAGGGTAAAAGAAGCTTAAAAAATGGGGGATCAGTAAAAATAGGAAAAATATGTCCATCATATATTAAAGTACACAAGAAGGACAATCAATTAATAGTTGAATACAGCAGCACTCATTTATGGCACCAAAATGAAATTGGCAAATTAAGGTTAACTGCAGCTGATAGAACATAATTGGCAGGTAGCTATATTATTTTATTAAAAAAAAAAAAAATAGTAGGTATTATACTATTGAAACATTTTTACTCAATGATAATACTCTTCGATAGGTAAATTATCTACGGGCGTTCCAATTCAAAGAGTAATCAATGATGTTCGAGATTGTGTGGAAGTAACAGCATTGAAGCGTTTACATTTAATAGAAAAACGAGACTTACACAACATCAAAAGGGACTACAATATTAACAAATGTTTTACAAAGAGACATGAAAATGATTTTATGAGTGTTAAATTATGGACCGAACAGTTAGCAAAAGGTAGTAATAATCCAATTTTGTATTTTAAACACCAAGGGCAGGATGATATTGCAACACATTTGGGAAAAGATGATTTTTGCATCATTATTATGACTAATTTCCAAGCTGAAATGCTGGTCAAATTTGGAAATGACAAAATTTGTGTTGATGGGACCCATGGTTTGAACAGTTACAGTTTCCAACTATACACATTACTTGTTGTTGATGAATATGGTAATGGGATTCTAGTGGCGTTTTGTTTTAGCAATAAATCTGATACTGCTACATATACATTATTTTTCAAAACTGTAAAAACATTAGTTGGTATTATTAAATCATATGTATTTATGTCCGATGATGAACCAGCATTTTACAATGCATGGTGCTCTGTTATGGGTCCAGTTTCAAAACAACTTTTATGTCCATGGCATGTACTCAGAAGTTGGAACAAAAACCTATCTAAAATACATTGTCATGAAAAAAAAACCTATGGTTTTTAAAACATTAAAATCTTTGATGTATGAAACTGATGAAAATGCATTTAATACAGAATTATTAAAAATATTAAATTACCTTCAAAATGATTTAGACACTGCTGATTTTGGTAATTATTTTGCTACAACATATTGTTCAAGGGTTGAAAAATGGGCATTTTTTAATCGAAAATATGTTGGTATAAACACTAACATGTATTTAGAAGCTCTTCATAAAAATTTAAAATATTGTTATTTAGGAGGTAAGCAATACAGAAGACTGGATTCATCAATAAATGCACTATTGCTACTAGTTAGAGACAAATTCTTTGAAAGGGTCATCAAAATTACGAAACAGAAAAAGTCATCCAAATTACTTAAAATTATATCTAGTCATAATAAAACAGTAAATATTTCATCAAATATGATTACTGAAACTGAACCAAATATGTGGATACTTACTTCTGAAACTGAATTAAATTTAAAATATGTAATTGAAAAATGTAACATTATTTGTGATAATTGTATTTTACGTTGTGATTCTTGTAATATCTGTGTCCATACATTTAAATGCTCATGCATAGATAATGTTTTATATTTTAATATCTGTAAACACATACATGCAATTGTCAAACTTAATGTTGTCATGAATACTAAACATGAAGATAATGTAATATCCTTACCAGCTGTTGATGAAAATATTATACTCGGAAGCACTGCTGGAATATTTTCATCAACATCTTTAACTGATGAAATCAATACAAAAATGGAGATTATAATTGGTATGCACAATCGAGCTGGGGCTATAAATGAAGAAAGTCAAAAACATATTTTAAAACATTGTAATAAAATTATTGAATTACTTACAAATGAATCTAAACCTATGCCAACAGATAAAAATACAGTTAACATAAAAAAAAATGCTGAAAACAACCACGTTTCTTCACTAAGAATAAAAATAATAAACATGAATTTCCTCAATTGTCTTCGAGTGAAGGTAATATAATAAGAAAATCTTTACTAAATAATACATGCGATGTCTTAAATGTTCATTCATCTGACGATCACTCTTACAGTGTTCATAAAAAATGAATTTCTTTATATTATTGTTAAACTATTGAATTTTATATTACTTATATTAATGTGAATTTACGAATTGTGTATTATTATATTGTATTAAAAGACGATCATACATTATGTGAATTATGTACCTATTATTATATTTTATTAAACGACGAATATTTTGTGGAACAATTTGTAGTGATTCGTATTATATATATTTAACTATTTTAATTTAAATTTACTATTAAAATATATTTTATAATAATACTAGCTGATCCCGTGCACTTCGTTGCCCGTTAAAAATGCAAATTCTATATATATAGATTCGAATTTTGATTATTTTATTATTATTTATTATTTATTTATTTTTTTTTTTATTATTTTTGTTATTTACTATTCGGTTTAACGGTGTTCAAAACTTAGACATTTTCATTGACTGTTTTGATTCTCAAAAATCTTGTGAAAGCACCATTTTAATATGCGAATTTTGTAAAATGCTTTCTTTTTACACACTAAATTTGTGATACGATTTTACGAATGTACCGTGTAAATTGTAAGCATCGATCTATCATTGTTCAGGCTCTACGTTTATCAGTCAGTGAGTTACTCAAGTCATAATATTATAGTCATTCTGCTTACCGTTGCCGTGAGACTCTCTTATGATTATGAGAGCAGTATATTATCATGTAGGCAATCCACACGTGGTGGATTGCGGACCCCGCGAGATGTGTATAAGAATTTTATAATTTCTAACACTTAAGTTTCAAAGTTATGTCATTTTTTTTTTTACTACAGTGGGTAAAATACAATAATGTGCCATCTCGTGGTTTTTGTATTGTTGCCTGTTGGTAAAACAATAAAACTTAGTATAACTTGTTATGTTAGTCTATTGCTGTAAAAAAATGTATATTAAATATATATATTGTAATCAAGCTGTCCCGACACGGAGTTGCCCGCGTATTAGTTGGTTTTTTTTGCATTTTCGTAGGCCATGTATTAGTGTTATTATGTATGAGAAAATTTAATAAAACATATAAATATGGTTTATCACGGAGATATGAAAATGTTATATTAAAATTGCATTTAAATACCTATGTACTATGTGTAGTGATCGCTGTGCAGGACACTGCGACTATGTACAAATTAATTATTTAAACGACGTAGCACGTTCCGTGGTTGAGCTTGAGTTGTTGTGAGAAAGGTAGGCGTTGTAAATTAAAACACTTGTTGTTTTAATTGAAATAAAGTAAATGTTTTATGAAGTTAAACAACATGAAACATTAAATAATGACATAAAACAAAAGTAAAATAGCTTACTGCTATGTAAAATTACAAGTACTGGGAATAACCGTAAACTCGCGGCGATGTGGCTGTGACAAAGTCCACGACGAGCAATAGTCTTACACTGGAGTTAACTACCTTTCTGAATAGTGCTACCTTTCTGAATAATACTAAGTCCTCTACTCGTATTTATATGAGTTCTCAATGACGTACAGGGGACTAGTATTATTAATCATTTTAATTAAGTCTATTTTAGAGTGGTATGATAATTTGCATAATTATGGAATCTATCATGTTGTTTCCGCTGAGTGTGGCTAAAAGCTTACTATATCTCTGGTGATCTCTGGCCTATGTAAATCTAACCAGGCGTTTCCGCTGAGTTAATGTTAAACAATCAACGGAAAGAACATGTTTTTCTGATCTCTGGCCTAGTGCTTACAAAGCAGGTGTATTACTTAAATTAATACATCTTTTCCCCATAATCTAATAATATAATCTAATATAATATAATATAATATAGTACAACACAACGCGGGTGCATTGGGTTTACTACATATGTGATAAACCATACTATATTGTGTATTATCCCAGCACTATTTTCAAAATAATTAATATAAGAATGATCTATGTTTATAATGTTACTAACTAATATTTATCTTGCTCGTTAAATATACCAACTCTATATGACTCAAACTTTGTTTAATTCATTATTTAATATTCGGTGGATTATGTTCTAGATTTATCTTAAGTTTTCTGTTGCCCGGAATAAAAATTCTGATTCGCTGAAGTGTATTATCATTTATCAGGTAGGCAATCTATCTGCGGTAGATCGCGGACCTAGTGCTGTTTGTATGTAAGTGTATGATTTAACTCTAATAAATATCAATGTTATACTACCAAGTTTGACATAGTACGGTGGATTATATTAATCAATTAATACATAATCCTAACCCAACCTTAACGCACTAAAATCCGATGAGAGCGTCCAGCTCGCCGATGATGCGTCTGGCAAAAAAATAATCAAGGTTATTGTAGTCACAACGTGCATTCACGCGATTGGCAAGTTTAATTTAATTTAAATTTAACTATTGCTGTGAATTTTAAATTTACTGTGGCCATTGACTTATTTCGCTAATTCTTATTTTTGTTGTAATGGTTTTAACAAAATATAACATCAGCTCTATAACTATTTTATTCAATCATAATCAATAGCGACCTTAATATAGTTTATTTTCTTGCTGAACAACTGCAGTGACAGTTGTTGTTGTTTTTTTACACCCAGATTCAGAACTTTTCTGGTGTATTTTCCTAAAATTGTATTACATAAGCACATTTTCCTGCGACCAATAGGAGGAATTATATTATATTCTATTATAGTCATATTATTAAATGGTTACCAAATGTTATCAAAATCCGTAATCTTATATATAAAAATGAATCGCAAAATGTGTTGGTATTCGCATAACTAAACAACCCCTGGATCGATTTGGCTGATTTTTTTCTTCAACTGTTCGGAATTGCCAGGAGAAGGTTCTTACGGACGAAAAATTTGAAAAAGTTATCAGGTTTGAGAAATATGACGAGATGGTGATGAAATTACAGAGGCGCCATCTGTTAAGCAAATAGTAAACTAAATTATTTTTGGTAGTCAATGGCAACCATTTAAATAAAATAAATAATTTATTTAAAATGTTATAGCAAGGTTTTGATTTGAACCCGATACCGTCAAAATATAAAAATAATTAAAACTATAATATTTTTGTGTTGCCATGGAAATATTATAGACAATATTTATTCAATTTAATTGTTTGAATAAAATATAATAAAAAATTCCTGGGAAGACCTTAAAAACATAATAATTTATATTTGATATGCCTCCTATACGACGGAGCAATCTAGGTAGAATAACCCGAAATGCTACCAACCAAGCTAATTACCGATCTAACCAAAGTCCTCAAGAACGTGACGACCGAAATGAACGTGAAAGAATTCGGATATCACAAACGCGTGAAGCGCGAACGCGAAATTCAACTAATAATCGCGCAAGTTTGAATCGAGCTGCTTTCAGTTACGATGTGTCAATTGACTACAGTAACTACCAGTGTGTTGTTATTGGTTCTATGAACTCGGTTTGCTCACACTGTAAGGCATTAAAATACAAAAACGAAGCCAATGGATTGTGTTGCGCAAATGGTAAAGTGAAATTGATACCATTGGATCCACCACCAGAACCATTGTACTCATTGGTTTCAGGAATAGGAACAGATTCTATACACTTTTTGACAAATATCCAACAATATAACAATTGCTTTCAAATGACTTCATTTGGGGCAACAAATGTAGTTCGGGAAAATTTTATGCCAACTTTCAAGGTATGTATTATAGCAGTTACTCATAATTATTAGCGAACAAAATTTTCTGTCACCAAAGTTAAGATGTGTCACTAATCTTCAATTTCTTAATCATTACGAAATATATCACTTAGTCATCATATTATATGGTGTTTCAGTTTCAGTGACACTTTAATTATATTTTATATTTGATAGATATTAGTTAAAACTAAATATATACTTTTTAAGATCAAATATTATTTAAGTTTGATCACCGACAATCCATTAATTTATACCACACCATAAATTTTTTTTTTTATTTACAGATACAAGGGCAAATATATCACAGAGCAGGTTCACTGTTACCAGTGTCAGATAGCGACAACAAATTCCTGCAAATTTATTTTATGGGCAATTCACCACAAGAAATTGATCTGCGTTGTGCACATAACAATTTAGTAAAGAGGTCTATTGTAGAACAATTACAAACTTTATTTCATCAACACAATCAATTGATTATATTGTTTAAAACTGCCCTGGATCTGATGCCATCCGATAATCACAAAATTGTAATCAGAGCTGATAAAACACCTGCAGGTCAACATACAAGACGTTTTAATGCACCAACTATTGATGAAGTTGCTATCGTTGTAGTTGGAGAAAACTTGGAATCCCGTGATATTGTTTTACGTCGTCGGAATGATCAATTACAACGTATAAAGGAAACACACCGCTCATATGATGCACTGCAATATCCCATTATATTTTGGCAAGGTGAAGATGGCTACGATTTCTCAATAAAAATGATAAATCCCATTGCAGGTAACTAAAATATTAGTTTAGCTATGGCGATAATATCTCAGTCATTATATTATGTATTTTAATATTTTGAATGTTATTAAAACAAAATCTATTTACAGATTCTGAAACCAACAAAAAAGTCAGTTCAATGAACTATTATTCATACCGCCTAATGATTCGGGAAAATGAAGATAATCACATATTGAAATGTCGGCGATTATATCACAAATATGTTGTTGACATGTATGTTAAAATTGAAACGGAGAGATTAACATTCATCAGGTTGAATCAAACCAAACTAAATATACAAATCAGTGAAGAAATTTACAATGAAGCATTGATTTCAATTGAGGACATGTGAATAAAAAATAATTAAATAAAACTATAACAGTAAAACTATAACTACTTACTTTTAAATCATTATATATGTTTTATTTAATTATTTTTTATTCACAACGCCCTATCACCAGGTGACGGTTCTGTTCAGGAGAATTTTTTAAAATACGTAGGCACAAAAACTGCCACATTACAAATCTTTCGTCGTGAATTCGACGTAATATTAGCACTATCAATTAAAATTAACACACGGCATACGAAAATGCAAAAAAAGAAAGTAACACACGGCAACGCCGTGTCGGGTCAGCTAGTTCATTATATTAATTTTATATATTACCATAGCAACCTTTTATAAACAAAAATTTCTATCGTAAATCTCAATATTCCTGTTTGAGCACATATTATTAATAATACATATTGAAAAAAAACTATCCTATCTTTTAAGTTGGACCAAATTACACGCGTTGTAAAATATTTCATCAAAATCGGTTAAGTGGTTTAGGAGTCCATTGAGGACAAACATTGTGACACGAGATTTATATATATTAAGATTATATCATTATGTCATTATGATGAAAATTATGTAAACTATTATCATAATATTATCACATTAAATTGGCTGCAGAAAAGGGGCCAAATATAGGAAATATTATACACGGACACAAAAATTTTTTTCCTGCGAAGATCCATTCGTCGTAAGCGTCGCACTATCAGCCAACAACCTACGCGTTGGTCGGACGCTTGTAAGTCGAAACGATCTTTCGCCTGAAATAAGGACAGGATGTTAGAAAGTAATTTCGAACGCGAAGTAATTGAAAACTACGTAAACGTTAAAAGATTTATTAAACAATAATCAATAAATAGGCAAAACAGATTTAAGAGTCGCGGGTGCGACGAGTACAAAAAAATATAATAATTGTTCGAAGGAACGCGATGTGTGCAAACAAAAGTTCGAAAAAAGCGCGACGGCGGGAGCGTTTACATTAAGACGACTTAACGGTTCGGGCGTCGAAAAGCAAGAGATCCGCAAATCGAGCGTAACGGTCGCTCCCGCGAGATCGAAACGTCGTTATTGACACATACATGGATATAACACACATAATATACACTTAATACAATAATTGTACGCTACTACCGCGACGACAAAAAATAGCGACACTGCGTGCGCGGTGTAGTGGTGATAATACCGTATCACCACATTACTACCCCTCGGCGAAAAGAAAAAAATTTCAAACGGAATTACGCGAGTAGGAATGGTCGGTGATCGGGTCTTCACGCGTGATGAATGCTTGTTTGAGACGGTCGATGGAAATCCAGGCTGTCGAATTGTCGCGTTGTACATTGAAAGTTTTTTCGCGGCGTTCCAAAACGGCGAAAGGTCCCTCGTAGCGCGGTTGGAGCGGCGGCCTGACAGCGTCGATCCTTATGAAGACGTGGCTTACTTGGTTCAGGTAGGCGGGCACGAACGTAGCACGTTGTGCGTCGTGGTTCGTACCGGGTGTATAGCGCAGTTGGCTCATCGATTTGCGAAGCGAAATCACCAGGTCCGGAACCCGCGGTTCGGGCGGCGCGTGGTGGAACAACTCGCCTGTGAGGCGGAGTGTCGTACCGTACACCAACTCTGCTATATAATACTGAAGCCAATTTAGAAACCAACAAAACCACTCAATTAGATTCAAATAGCCCTAACACACACTCCATACATCTGCCACTCCACATCATACCTATAGAAACCGATACAAATGACCCAACAAAAATGGATATATCAACAAATCAAAACAACCAAGTAATCCTTAACGAAAAAGCCAATCTGCCCATAGCTCAAATAGAAAAACCTATGGACACCGACACACCAACCACAATAAACGAGGAAATAGTAATTGACGATAACTACCAAGATATACCCAACAGTGAAGTCATAAAAGAAACAAATAAACGCCCAGCACCCTCATCAACATGTCCATCCTCCCCTTCTGCTCCCACTTCACCAAGTCCCACATCCCATAATATCTCTTCTACGCCGGAAAACCCACTAATCGAAAAAAACAAAACAAAAGACAATAACAAAAAACCAAAACTAGCGGACAAATTAAAAGATAGCGCATCAACAAAAAATTCAGATTCAATAAATGAACATTTAGCATCTGTGGAGGCAATTTTTGTAAAAAACGCTAAAATACCCATGACCTTCACACAGTTCAAGTACATTTTAGAAAACTCCTCCAACAAATTTATTAGCATTTAAGATTTGTGTAAAAGGTCTGGCACCGACATAAAAAAACTATCTGAAACAATTGAGTTAATAAGACCTTCACTCGTTGACAGAAAAATTAAGACCAGGATTACCAAACTTTCCAACATCCTTTTCCAAATCATCCCCCTCGATGAAAACCAAACGGATTCATCCCTCTCACAATCATCATAGCCTCTCTCACTATCTCATCCCCCCTTCACTACTAGCTTTCTTCATCACTACTCTCCCTCTCATTCTTCCCCTTAATCTCTACTAATCCTTACCTTCTAGTATGAGTTCATTAATTGAATGGAACTGTAACGGTTTTTATAAGCACAACACTGATATAAACCGTATTAAATATGAACAAAACCCAGACATTATCTGTTTACAAGAAACAAATTTCAAAAACCTCCATATAGGCAACATTAACGGATACACCAGATATAAAAAAAATCGCCCCGATGCAATCAGAGCCAGTGGCGGAGTTGCAACATACATCAAAAACAATATCAACAGCAAGGAACTATATGTCAACTCAACTTTGGAAGTAATAGCAATTCAGGTCACTCTCAAGACAACAATAACTATATGCAATATCTATATCCCCGACAGCACCCCTCTTTCTCTCTTTGATCTAAACTCAATAATAATACAACTCCCAAAACCTTTCTTAATTCTGGGCTACTTCAACAGCAGAAACATCTTATGGGGATCATTACACACTGACAGCCGTGGGAAAACGATAGAAAAATTATTAGAAAATCCATCACTAATACTTTTAAACAACGGCGACCCAACAAGGCACAACTCCACAAACAGCTCTTTATCAGCCATAGATCTAACAATATCCAGCACCACTATCGCCCCTGAATTAGATTGGAAAGTACTAACTGATTATAACGGAAGCGACCATTGGCCAATCCACCTCAACATTTTCAACCAATCTACACCAGATGAACCAATTAAGCGATGGAAACTTACCAAAGCCAACTGGAATCTCTTCACTGAGTTGGTTGATCACCACTTAGAAAATCAATACTGGACCAAAAAGAATTCTGATGAAACTAACCTATTAGTATGGACGAATTTAACCAGCACTCCTGAAGTGTAGAAGCAAAAGCCCAGGCCCTGACGACATCCCTAACATATTTCTACATCATCTGTCCTCTTTCGCTCAACAAAAACTTCTTCTAGTCTACAACTTAAAATGGGAATACGGATTTTTCCCCAACCAATGGCGCAAAGAAATTATTATCCCAATACCCAAACCAGATTAAAACAAATTTCACGTAGAAAACTACCGTCCCATTTCTCTAATTAGCACACTATGTAAAGTACTCGAAAAAATAATTAACTCAAGACTCATATGGCACTTAGAAGTCTCCAAAAAATTCATTAAAGAGCAATGTGGATTCCGGAAAAATCACTCTACACTCAATACTTTATCCAATATTCACTCCCATATATGTAATGCAGCCAAAGTAAACCAACATACAATCCTCGTAGCGTTCGACATAACAAAAGCATATGATATGGTTTGGAAACAAAGAGTAATCCTTATCCTACGTGAATGGAACATCTCAGGAAACATGATTACATTCATTACTAATTTCTTACAGGACAGATCATTCCAAACAAAAAATGGTGAAACACTATCAACCTCTAATGTTACCGAAAATGGAGTACCCCAGGGCTCAGTCATCAGTGTCACCCTGTTCCTAATTGTGATAAATAATATATTTGACAATCTCCTTCCCCCTTTAAAGTATATCATCTTCACGGATGATTGTAACATTTTCTATAGTGGCATGAACATAAAAACAACAGTCGAACTCATCCAGCAAGCCCTGGATGAACTCCTCAAGTGGTCAACCACAACTGGTTTCAATTTCTCACCATCCAAAACCCAATGTATCATCTTCTATAAAAAGCGTAATGAAAACTTATTGCACATCAATCTAAATAACATCATTCCATCATATACAGATAAAATAAAAATATTAGGAATGACCTTCAACCACAAAGTAAATTGGAACCCACACCTTAAAAACCTCAAAATAAATGCAAAAAAAACATGAAAATCATTAAAACCTTATCCCACCACTCCTGGGGCTCTGATAAAAATAGCCTCATTACTATATGTATATAAAGCAATTATACAAGCAAAAATGGAATACGGTGCAGTCATTTATAATACAGCTAAAAACAAAATTCTTAACATACTAAATCCTATTCACAATCAAGGCATTAGACTAGTCACAGGTGCCTTCCGCACAAGCCCAACAGCAAGCATTATGTGTAACGCTGGAGAACTACCACTTGAATTTAGAAGGATTAAAGAAACACTAAAATTTGTAACTCAATTCTCAAACAACAAAACCCAAATTCCAATCAGAAGACCTCTGAATATACGTAATAGTCCAAACACACCTCGCACCATCGATGACACGTACAAGAACATAGCTGTGTTGTATTATATGTATGAATATTTTATAAGAGATGTTAGTACGTAAGAAATAAGTTAAGAAAAACTATAGATAATAAGTAAAATAGTAAAATTCAATAAGTTAAGCAATAGTTAATTATTCACAGAAATAGGTTAAAATAACAATTGTGCAATTCGGTGCCAGTAAACTTTATATTACAGTTAGCATAGTAAGCAAGATATAATAATAAGGAATGTAAATAAATTTGTTTAATAATTTACTAATCGGGTTAAAATAACAATTACACAATAATCATAGTATCTATAATTGTAAATTAACGTAGAGTAATAGAAAAATGTAGAACAATCGATAAGTAATTCGATTGTAAGTGTAAAATATAAGTGAGATGGCTAAGACAGCAAAGGCAGTCGGTGGTGGTGATCGTGTGACTCGAGCACCACCGGACGTCGTGTTTAAATAAAGTTCTTCATTTGCGTTATTTTGTGTTAACTTTATTTTGGTATACGTTCGAGTAATCGGCGTATACGACAAAGTGGCGCCCAACTCGTGGCTCGTTA